>NC_079211.1:40704846-40866824 GCF_029633865.1 Lampris incognitus
AACTTATTGAAGACAACGTGTCTTTATTTAGAAATGACAAAACAGTAAGACTAGTTCCACAACACGTCTGACAGCACATATTACTTAACTTTGGTCTACGATACAGTGGTATAAAGTTACAGAGACACACTTACTGGATGAAGAAATCCAATGTGTTGTTTGAACTTGTACTTTTTTTTTTTAATGGAGAACATGAAGGCTACCCTATTTCGTTAACATCCACCCCACAGTGCACAGAACACTTAGAAAAACAACTCAGTAAAATCCCAAATGTCAAAGGGTAAGTTTTGGTCAGTGTCTTCCTGAAATGTTTGAAAATATATTTGGCTAATTCTCTGAAAATAGTTCCAAAAAATATACATTTTTAGATTCCCTGTTTAAGATTGTAAAGTCAATACACATGTTTAACAAGCATGGATTCTGTACCATGTTATGTTGCTTTAAAGCTGCAGTCCAGGACCAGAGGTACTGCCATGTTAAGACAACTGCACTGAGACAAGCTGACCAGCGGCAATGTCAGGTACACAAATAGGAGAACCAAGGCACTTTGAAATAAACACCATTTATTGAGACAAACAACCAACGGGGCACACATAGGTCTTAACACCTTTACACACCTGGGACGGGGGGGGTTTCGGTTTTTTTTTCGTGCGATTAATTCACAAGTCAATAATATTTAGCTGGATTAGATTTACACCAGACATTAAAGTGTACCTTGTGTGTACGTGAACATTAAAATTTGGCTGTCACGCACACCACATCCTCTTGTAATGTTTCTGAACAGTAAACGCCACGTCTGACATGTTTCCCACCCACAAGTCTCCTGATATTTTTTGAAAAGCGCGTCAGTTTTCTAAACTGCTTGTGGCCTGTTTTATTGGTGGATGCTTTCTTGCTTGATCTTTACACTCAATTTGATATACATAGTTGATATATATATATATAGCGTTTTTTTCCCCCAGAAACCGTCAATGGTGTTGATAGAAGTGCTCAACTAATGAGGAGAGGAATATCAATATAGACGTAGGAAAAAACTTTTAATACATAGCAGTACAAGCTTGCTTCGTGCATCGCGCACTCATCAGCTGCTCTCTCTCTCTCTCTCTCTCTCTCTCTCTCTCTCTCTCTCTCTCTATATATATATATATACATATGTTTTTTTTTATTGACAGCTGATGATTGCTTATGGCATGAAACAGGCTTGTACTGTCTCATAAAAAATGTACTTGACTCACTGAATTTCATATATATATATATATGAAATTCAGTGACAATCCACATAAATATATGTGTGTATATATATATATATATGTGTGTGTGTGTGTATACATACATACATATGTATGTATGTATGTATATGTATGTATGTATGTATCTGACCTGTGTAGCTACTAAACAATGTTTTTTGCTTGGGTAGGTCATTACGATTGAGAGGCTTAGTTTATCAGACTAGTCTGACAGGATGAGTGACTGGTGGCTCCTCCTGAGTGGGTAGCGCAAACCTTCAGAACAACGGTCCGAACAGTTTTGGTGCGAAATATTCACAGGCGAGTATTTCGCATATTTGTGTAATTTATTCATCACGTCCCCGGTGTGTAAAGGCCTTTAATCAGTAGCAGTACAAAATGCTCATGTTGTTTAAGTCAATTAATGGCAAATTTATTTGCAAGCGGAAGTGTCTAGGGGTGCTTCTTTTAGAATGAAATATCCCACCTGACAGCCTAAAAGTGCGGTTTTAACAGAATATGCAGAGACATATTCTTGAAGCTCTAATCTACATTTACAATTATCAATAGGACCACATATTAGAGGCCGATAGTGCCCACAAGTTTAGCTTTTACATGCCATTCAACCTTTGTGTCATGGTGTTTGAGTCTACAGACCATGACACACAATGACTTGATGCAATGTCCAATTTAACTCACTGTCAGTACTTTTCTTTTTATACTTTGGTTGCTTTTGGATGCACACGGAAGCAGTGTTAAGCAAGAAAGGAAAAAACTCACCTCCTGTTCCACAATCAAGCCCCCCCCTTTATTTTCTCCCCAATTGTACCTGGCCAATCACCCCGCTCTCTGAGCCATCCCAGTTGCTGCCCCACCCCCTCTGCAGATCCGAGGGAGGGCTGCAGACTACCACATGCCTCCTCCGATACATGTGGAGTTGCCAGCCGCTTGACCAGAGCAGGCTCTAGTGCAGCGACCAGAACACATACCCACATCCGGCTTCCCTCCTGTAGACACGGCCAATTGTGTTTGTAGGGACGCCTGATCAAGCTGGAGGTAACACGGGGATTCGAACAGGTGATCCCCGTGTTGGTAGGCAATGCAATATACCACTATGCTACCAGGACGCCCCCAAGTTTTGTTTTCTTTTTAATCGGTGTTGAGCAAATATCACAATTCAGATTTAAATTTGGGTTTAAATTTGGCAGCCTGATGGTATAAGAGGAGTTTAAAAGTTGGTATATCTGTGATGTTAGCAGGCACAGTGGCTAGCAGCATGACTGGTAAATAAGCTACACCCCATCAGTACCTGCATGGTCACTGCTCACCTGAAGCCTTGTATGTGTGTTTCTACATATTATGCTATATACTGATTTTGCACCATTTGCAAAGCTCAGGGCCGCTCCACCACTTACACACAAAGCAACATGGCATTACTTTACTAGCCCAGGAAAGATAGCTTTAAGAATACAATCAACAGTCAACAATACCAGTCTCAATACAACAAAAGATGTCCCTGACGAAAATACCACCACTTACTCTAACAAACAGATGACCACAAAACCTTTAATACCTAAGTCAATTAAATTCTTTAAGAGCACACAGAAGGCCAACAAACTTAAAGACTGAATACAAAGTATAAACTTTGTGCTTTGGTGAGAGAACTTCAGTTCCAGATCTATGGTATCACAAAAACATTGATTATCTTGGTCAAAATGAATGGGAGGTTCACACCCTCTAGTTCAGACCTAGTCAATCTGTAATCCCAAATATCACACAGCCACTGTTCGAGTTGCCAAAACAACAAACTAAAAGCATTTATTCTTGAATAATAAATACGCAATATCCACCTCAGTTTAGTCATTTTGGTGGATGAAACCCAGAGTGAAGTTTAAAAAGTGCAAAGTAGCTTAACAGAGTTAGCAATATCAAAAAGACAAATCACACGAACTGCCCAAGGGCCTAATGAAAGACTTGAACTGAGGTTAGAGGAGGTTTCTATTTCATATCGCAAACCATTTGGATGATAAGCTCTCGCGCATCCTGCACGCCTGAGCTGAGCTCTGTGTCTCCCTTCCGGACATAGGTGCCTATGAGGAATAACTTGCGCTGGTCCCCCACCTCCGTCAGGGACAGGCCGTCGTGGAGCTCAGTGATGCTGCAGGCTCCTGGGAGGTCCTGGGGATGTGACATAAACACTGATCAGACTACGCAGGAGAAACAGGGATGGGTGTAGACATTCCCTTTATGTTAAACATTTTTTGCTTATGAGCTGGACAAAAGTTTATTTGGAAGTCTTGCTGTGTATGCGTTTGATCTTGGGCTTGTTATCTCGCGTGATACCGTGCATACTTGTAAAATCAACTCTGTGAAGAAACATGTTGTAGATATTCCCTTTTTTTCCTTTATTGCTTTATTTTGGATTCTCATATGTATGTGCAAATTTCTCTCAAACTGAGCCTCGGTGAACTCAGACGCCATCTTTAAGAGAGCGAGCGTACTGAACAAGAACACGCTTTGGTTTTCAGATCGTATACAATGAGAGGGAGTGCGCTTCAGGACAGGGAGAAGTGACCTAACCCCTAACTGCTCCCAGTGAGCTGGTTGTTACCTTGCATGGCTGACACCGCCGTCAGTGTATGGGTGTGTGTGTGTGTATGGGTGAATGTGAGGCATTCATTGATTGTAAAGTGCTTTGAGTGGCTGTTGCAGCTAGAACAGTGCTATATAAATGCAATCCACTTACCATTTATTTACCATTTAAGTGATTTAGAGAAGACTTAGTATGTCGAGGTAACTCGGACACTGTTCCTTCATCAGCCTACAACTTTTGCCCCCATTGCACTTCTTTTTGCTGTCCTCATCAGGAGCCAAGTTCAACTCGGACAACTCGATGCTAAACTCATCTGAAAGGGATCAAGTCGTTCTTAGGTTTTGTCTGTCAGTCTCACCTGCTTGTTGGCCAGCACCACTAAAGGCAGGTGAGGGTCTGAGGCCACCAGCTCGTGCAGATGCTTCTTCGCCTGGGAGAACAGCTCGGCTTTGGATGAGTCCACCACAAAGACCAACACCAGGGCCTTAGGT
This sequence comes from Lampris incognitus, assembly GCF_029633865.1. Lineage (NCBI taxonomy): Eukaryota > Metazoa > Chordata > Actinopteri > Lampriformes > Lampridae > Lampris > Lampris incognitus. Next base: position 40,709,157 of record NC_079211.1, read on the forward strand.
ATGTACCTCTGCCAGTAACAACGCAGGTTCTCTTTGCCACCAACTATGTTGTAAGAAAAAAAAACTCATTTGTTGACATACAGTACAGACACAAATGTCTCTAACTTACATTTCGTAGTTTTATATTGAGTTAGGTTATACTGCTGTCACTATACTGTTCCTAGATATATTACTTCCATTTTTTAAATCCTGTATTTCACCCAAGACTTGGAATTCTTTTTTTGGATTTTCCCCCCTTTTTTCTCCTCAATTGTATCCGGCCAACTACCCCACTCTTCCGAGCCGTCCCGGTCGCTGCTCCACCCCCTTTGCCGATCCCGGGAGGGCTGAAGACTACCACATGCCTCCTCCGATACATGTGGCGTCGCTAGTCGCCTCTTTTCACCTGACAGTGAGGAGTTTCGCAAACAGGTCGTAGCATGTGGGAGGATCACGCTATTCCCCCCAGTCCCCCCCCCCTGAACAGGCGCCCCGACCGACCAGAGGAGGTGCTAGTGCAGCGACCAGGACACACACCCACATCTGGCTTCCCACCCGCAGACATGGCCAATTGTGTCTATAGGGATGCCCGACCAAGCCGGAGGTAACAACAGGATTCGAACTGGCAATCCCCATGTTGTTAGGCAACGGAATAGACCGCTACGCTACCTGGGCGCCTGACCTATAATTCTTGATTGGCGATTAATATTATGTCAGACTTCAGGACTTCACAAGACCTAGAAAATACTAAATTTGTTTTCCACATTTTTTTCACACTTTTCGGAATTATGTGGGGAAATCTGTGTTGCTCTGAAACATGACCTGTCGACATGGGACAAGTAACCAAATACTAAAGAAAGCAACAGCAATTGCACTTTGAGTTGTTATTACACAGAATGTGGCCGGACAGGAAAGGTCCTGAGTAATGTTCTGCAGGGATTGTATGTTCTGCAGCAGTCATAAGGAAAGCCATGGGTATGAATGTTGAATTCCAACCCAAAACTACATCAGCCAATTTCAATAATTAACACACCTACAGCCAGCATGGTCAATTACTGCGATCCTACAGCCTTATAAGTCCAGTCAAGCAGAGCTGCATTCAACAGCCAAATTTCAGCATGCATGTCAACACAACATCCTCTGCCAAACAGGGTGATGTGGTGGGCTAACTCACTCGATAAGCGAGTCCTGCTGCGATCAACTCAACATCAATACACAGTAAAAGCACATCAAATCACACAATTGTAATTTCAAATGTTGGGTTTACTCTCTAGAAACTCGATCTGCAAGTCGTCTCTGTTGATGGAGACGGCATTGAAGCCCTGGGTCGGTTCCACGTCCTGCTCTTGGCCGGCCGTGGTGAGGCAGTGGAGGAGAGAGGTCTTCCCGGCACCATCCAGCCCCAGAACCAACACCTGTTTCCCTTTCTCCACCAGACTGGACTGTAGAGAACAAACATCACAACATGCCATTTACCATCCATTCCATCCATTATCCGAACCACTTATCCTGCTCTCAGAGATGCTGGAGCCTATCCCAGCAGTCACTGGGCGGCAAGCAGGGGGACACCCTGGACAGGCCGCCAGGCCATCACACAGGGCCGACATACACATACACATACATACCCACACCCACCTAGGGACAATTCAGTATGGCCAATTCACCTGACCTACATGTCTTTGGACTGTGGGAGGAAACCGGAGCCCCCCAGAGGAAACCCACGCAGACACGGGGAGAACATGCAAACTCGACACACAGGAAGACCCGAGACGACCCCCAAGGTTGGACTACCCCGGGGCTCGAACCCAGGACCTTCTTGCTGGGAGGCGACCACGCTAACCACTGTGCCACCGTGCCGACGTGCCATTTACCTGATCACCAATATAAAAAGGAGGCAATGGTAACTATCCCTTTTGCTATTTGACTGAGGCGAGAGCAGTGTGAATCAAGGTAGCATTCTGTTGAGACAAGTGCTGCTTGGTGGACTGGATGTGCACAAAAACTAAATCTCAACATTGTGAACTCAAAAGCACGTCTTGGGTAACGATCACTGAGGTTTGTGTGTTTGCCACTAAGTAACACAAAGCATTAAAAGTGACTTTATTTCTCCATGTTTTGGATAGAGGGTGGGACATTTTCACTTTCATCATATGTCAACCTGGCATGGAAAATAGAGAACAGTAGAGAACAAAGTTTCCCTAAATTCAAACTTGTAATTAATTGACTAATAAAAAAGTTCAGATTTATCAATACATTTCATATGTCCATGTTCTTTCTTAAGTAAATGAAAATAACTTCCATGAAATGACTTATCACAAAGAGCCATGCATATCAATAGCTCTGACAACGACTCCTAGAGGATAAATACTGAGTCTCATCACCAGCCAGTCAGACCAGCTTGGTCTAGTCAGAAAGGCACGAACTGAGGAAGCCTCTTGGATGAGAAGCGAAACGTCTTCACGGATATATACCAAGTCCAGTTGCACTTGACTCAACTCCTTTGGATAACCATGACCTGGATGAATGAGAACATTCACAGACATGAAATGACTTAGTATAATATAGGCCTGTGTATAGCCATCCATCCATTATCCAAACTGCTTATCCTGCTGCTGGAGCCTATCCAAGCAGTCATTGGGCGGCAGGTGGGAAGACACCCTGGACAGGCCGCCAGTCCATCACAGGACCAACACATTCACACCTAGGCTTGTGTATATGTGTGTGTAAATAGATGCTTTTTCAAGCTGTGTACTTAGTTAGCATTTGTAAAATCATAACTGAATACATAAAAAAAGAAGGTGTTGTAGGTGAACTTTGGGTGAAGTTGATGCAGCCACGACACTGGTCAACTTGCGATGCACAAACCCTTTGTACGTGAACCCTAAACCCTAAACATGACCAGATATAACTTTAGATCACGTGTAGATTTAGGACTTTCCGCCAGCACCAGTCAACACAGTCGCAGCATGTGGTCAGTCGAGACGGCATTAGCCTCTACCAAAATAGACTTGACTGCAGTCCAACACACACACACACACACGCACGCACGCACGCGCGCGCGCGCACACACACACACACAGCAACAGTCGTCCAGAGGGTGCGTCCAAAAAACACTACACAGACATACCTTAGTTATTGATGCGTTTTGTGCTGATGAAACATCAGGCGCGGCCGCAGCGACTGCAACACTCCCAGTGACAGGTTCACCTCTCGTCGCAGCCTTTCCGGTGGCGGGGTCGGACTCTGCCTTTACCGTCTCACGTCCCGGTTTTGGCTCTTTTGCTCCCGAGGACAAAAAGCTCCAAACGACATACGCAAGTCCTCCGGTTAGCGCTGCGGAAGCGCCAAGGAGCCCGGCCTCTCTCAATCCTGGCATGGTTTACAGGTTTTATTAATACGGGTTGGCCTTACGTGTCAGATGTCATTTTCTTAAAAAAAAAGTTTAAAAAAGAGAAAACGGTGAAGTTTACAGTCGCATCCGCGCTCCTCCTACTCTCAACAAGTGGATTAGACAGACAGGAAGTTGGGCGCGCTCTGCGCGGCGCGATATTTCCGGGCTGAAGCGCACCCACGGTACCACCGTACTTCCACAGCCAGTCCACCAGAGGGGTCTGCCGGGGACACGAGTCCCACACGCCAGGGCTCGTCCACATGTCACCAGTTCTCCTTTTATTATACGAACGCTACCTGTCACCAAGGCACGCTTAACAAGTTATCTGTTGCACGCGCGCGCGCGCGCACGCGAATGAACAATAACGGGTTATACGCCCTTGTTCTTAGGTACGTGCAGGGGCGGATGGTGCATTTTTCTCCAGGGGGGCTGTACCAAAACTCAAGCAAACGTCTACTAAGGTATCACAGCAGTATATTTGTGACTATTACTTTACTTATACCCGCTTATTTACGTCTGTGTTTTTATGCGATCGTTCTCGTGTTTGTATTTGATCAGTCCTGTTTTTGTTTGATTGCAATCATTTTGATCTTTGTAAAGCACTTTGGTCAATGTCTGTTGTGAATGTGTTCTATGAATAAACTGACTTTACTTTTTAAATACATGAAAATGCCTTTATTTGTATTTGCTGAGCTGAACGAACACGTTATAATGAAATGTGCTCGGTTAAGGTACTTCAGTTCGTACAAATTCTTTATAATCTTTTATTCCACAATTTACGGTGAAAGACTAAAGTAAGCGAAAAGTGCCTCTCTGCTATCACTCGGTGGTTGGTGGCGTTTAAATGAGCATTTACCCACCGTAAGTACTGTGGGGCGCAGCTCTCCAGCAAGCTCTATCTCATGTATTAAAGAGGAGCGAACTGCACATGTACAACTTATAACGAGAGTCAAGGGGCAAAGATTCTTGTGCCCCAGGCCGGAAATATGCAACCAATCGGTAACTTTAGACGACGCAGAACATGTTTGAACTACATTTTAATGCAGGTTATATATTCACTCACAAACGATGTAACATTTACCTTGCTGATTTAAAATACTATATATATTTTCCGACCTCTATCTTAATATCCTGTCCCTCATTTGTTGAGCACTTTTATCTACACCATTGATGCAGTGGCGCCCCCAGAAATTTTTTATAGGAGTGGCCAAATGGGGCCACTGAAAATCTTGGGGTGGCACACCAACACCAAAAGCCATGACTGAATTTCGGGAATTCTGTGCTGCTGTTGTAGTATACTGTGTAGGCTAGTTGAAAACTGTCAATATGAGAGTTAAGAAAAATATACATTATTGATTTAAATGAACAGCACCTAATGTAAGATATCAGATAGAAGCATATTATGCATAATCAGAGGCATATTCTGCATATGCGACTCGTGGCTGGGGGGGCCAGCGGGGGGGCCAGGGATAGTATCAGGGTGGCCGTGGCCACCCCTGGCCACCCCTTGGGGGCGCCACTGCATTGATGGTCTCTGAAAAAAAACGCATCACACACACACACGTATATATCAAAGTGTTGGTCTGTACAAACAAAATTGACTTAATTCCTTTTCAATGAGGCTATGGGTGGGGAATGGTGGGGCGACGCCCTGGCGCCCTCTACAGGTCGGGCAACACTGATAAGGGTGAGAAGAGACTGCCATAAAGCTGAACACACACGCGCACGCATGGAGTGGTGCCTATAGAAATGTTTCCTCTGCATTTCCATTCCCTTCCCACCCTTGCTGTCCTTCCTCCAGGGGCAGCGCGTTTCTTCAGTGCCCGGGGACCAACTCCAGATGGATGTCCATGTTACGGTTTGTTTTTTTTCCATGTCGGAGGAAACCCATGTGAGCACGGGGAGAGCATGCAAACTCCACACAGAAAGGCCCCTAGTAAGGCCCCCAATGCATTTCTAAAAGCATTTCAGAATCATCATTCTATAGTGCATTTCATTGAATAGCCACAATCTCTCCTGATATAGACCTATACCTAATGTGCAAGACAACGCTGTATCCCATTTAGGGGAGATGACAATATTATGAACATGAACATTCACAGCTTTTCCCCATACTGATGAATCTTACCAAAAATGGCAACCGAAGAACAGTATTGATTGTTACTCAAGAGTCAAGACTTCATATTAAAGAAGGCATACATGCAAAAAAAATTTAAAAACTCATCTTTTTCTGAACACAACAGAATCCTTCAACATACATGTGCTAGCCATTTGGATAACCTATCTGAAAAAAACAAAATCTTTGTAAGAAAAAAAGGCATAACCCCCCTTTAAAAAGTGAGTAAATTTGATCACTGTAGCTGAGGAGTTCTCAAATTCAACTCACAGGCCCACGACCCACCAGATGTGGTATGTAGTACAGCAGTTAATTTTCATTATATCCATCCATTTTCCAAGCCGCTTATCCTAATTAGGGTCGTGGGATGCTGGAGCTACCCCAGCAGTCATAGGGCGGCAGGCGGGAAAAACCCTGGACAGGTCGCCAGTCAATCTCAGGCACATTCACACCTCAGGACAATTTTAGTAAGTCCAATTCACCTGACCTACATGTCTTTGGACTGTGGGAAGAGACGGGAGCACCCGTAGGAAACGCAGACAGGGGGAGAACATGCAAATTCCACACAGAGGACGACCTGGGTTGACCCCCAATATTGGACAACCCCGGGGTTCGAACCCAGGACCTTCTTGCTGTGAGGCAACAGCGCGAACCACTCACTGGGCCACCAACAGTTGGTATCTTGGTCAAAATTCCTGAAGCAGTGACTCGTTTTTACTGCGTTAAACGCACTTTCTCGCCAAGAAAAGCACTATGCCAAACAACCAATGCTAAATAAAACACTAACGTTACAGCGAATTGGACCTAGCATCCAACATCAAAATCGCAAGGCTTGAAGCAGCTGCTCGAAACCCCCAAAATGGCCGTGCAATTCATTGACAATATCCAAAACATACAGATCCATCTCTCGTAGCTGAAACTTCATTACCTGTCAAAAAGCAACAATCCTCTATACTATTCATCATTGCACTATTCCCATGAACACGTAATCGTGGTCTACAAATTACCAAGCATGGCAATTTTAGTGATATTTTTGAATACAACTGTACTGTTTTCGTTGACTCAAAATCGGAAAATTTTTATACTTAAAAAACAAAACAAATGTGATCACAAAAATGAGCCCTTTTTTCTCTTCAAACATTTTATTGTGGAAATCCTGCAGCAGTAGACCCATGGTAGCCAAGGACCGGGCTGAGAAGCATTGTTAAAAAAATAGTAATTAGGTAAAGGTGGTTACTAAAAAAAACAAAAAAAACTTCTTCCCCCTTACAGGGTTGCGTTTGGTCAAGGCGCCGTTTCAGTTCAGTCACCTTCCGGGGTGCTTACGACCCAAATCTTACTGGGCTCGAGCTTGTCCGGCACGCGCAGGGCGTTCCGCGTCCGGGCTCGGAGTGACACTGGCCTCTTTCTTCTCCCGCCGACGATCTCCTGAATCTGCTCCGTTCCCGAGCCGGGAGCCTCCACCTTAATCTCCACCGCAGTTTCCACTTTGCGGTGCCTTCGGGATTTGGACACCTCCTGGTAGCTGGCGTAGCACTTGTCTTTGATGGCAGACAGGAGCCGCGCCCTACCGCCGCACTCCGTCCCCGCCGGCTCCCCCTGTTGGTCCGGGGACGCATCACGCCTCGCCGCCAGGTTGTTCTGTTGCCATGTAACGAAGTCTATCGCGCAGTCTTTCAGGCGGTCGGAGAAGCCGGGCCGGGTCACCGTGACCAGGCCGTTCTTGGCCATCACGTTTTTCTTTAAGTTTTCGTAGAGGCTCTCGACGTTGGCGGCCTCCTCCAGCAGCTCCGTGGAGAGGAGCTCCTGCACCCTCACGGTGGGGCTGAGAAACTTGGCACAAACGCGTTCCGTCGTCGTCTGTCTACACTGGCGGAAGGTGAGGTGGTGTGGCATGGCGGTGTAATGTATGGCTTTGGTGGCGACGAGTCTCTTTAAAATGTACGCCGTATCATAGTGTCCGCAGTGGACGGATTCTCCGAGTAAGTGCTGGACGTGTTCCCAGTCTCCCAGAGAGAGCCGTATGTTTAGCGGCGGCACGGCAAGTTGGGTGTGGTAAAACCCGTACATGAGGTACAAGCCCCCGACCCGGATCTGGTAACTGTACGGAGGGAGGAAATACTTGACGGCCGCGGCCAGGGCCACCCGGCAAAATCTCGTTAGTTCGCTCATCCGGGGGATACCCAGGAACAGGTCGGAGAAGCGCATTTCTCGCCAGATGGCCAAAAATACCTCGTACCTCACGGAGTCCGTCTGTTGGAAACGGGCCAACAGTTCCTCCACGTCCTCCGTCAGAGGTCCCAAGTCGCTGTGAAGACGCAGTAGCTGAGACATGATCTTGCAACGTATCCTCGTGAACTGCTCGTGTGATATCGTACGAAAAGTAATGCACATTTTTTATTGGAGCGACCCACTGCGCCTGCGCAATCCTCGGGGGGGGGGTGAAGAAGGATTCGCGGCCCCCGCGGGGCTGGGGAGAGGTTAGGGTTAGGTGCCTGACGTGAGTCACATACGCTTCTTTGTGCATTACTTTTCGTACGTTTTTCTACGACCAGGGACTGAGAACAGCCTGGGTCTTGACAGCGCTGTCAACGGGGTTAATTAGCTCTGACCTAAAACAGAGCCTACGCGTCTGCTTCTTCTTCTTGGTGTTTATTGGCGGTTGGCAAACAACGAAATTGTGCATTACCGCCATCAGCTGGTATGAAGTGTGGATCAGAACGTCTATTATTTACGCTACCCCCGCCCCCCCCCCCAAAAAAACCCAAAACACCTTCAAATCTCCTTACTGTTGAGCTGGGGTGCGCAATCTTCTTCTTGGGGAATAAGTAAAGCTTGACTCGGTTTTCTCTTTAGCCTTTAACGTAGGCATATTTATCTAGGCCAATACAGCAGGTCTTAGCTCTCGTCCACATTGAGGAAGACAGGAGCCTCCACATTGGGGTTTACAGGAAACCTACACACACAGACCGATATCTATTTTTCGACTCACACCACCTTCTGGAACACAAACTGAGCGTCATCAGAACTCTGCAACAGGGAGCTGACAATGTGCCCAGCAGCACTCAGGCCCAACGAGAAGAACACAAACACCTGAGGGGAGCTTTAAAAACCTGCGGCTACCCCAGTTGGACCTTTGTGAAAACTGCAACACGTTCCAAAAAGACCAACCAGGTGAACGACGAGGAGAAAAGGAACAGAAGGAATAGCACAGTCATCCCGTATGTTTCTGGTGTCTCCGAGAAACTCAGGAGAATTTTCAACAACACCGCATCCCAGTATACTTCAAACCCAGCAACACACTCCGACAAAGACTGGTTCATCCCAAAGACCGTGTACCACACAACCAACAAAGCAATCTGGTGTATGCTGTACAATGGAATGAGGATTGCACTGACCTATACATAGGAGAAACCAAACAACCACTACACAAACGGATGGCCCAACACAGAAGGCCAAACTCCTCAGGACAAGACTCAGCAGTCTATCTACACCTAAAGGAGAAGACACACTCCTTCGAGGACAGCAACGTACACATTTTGGACAGAGAAGATACATTGTTTGAAAGAGGGGTGAAGGAAGCCATCTATGCGAAACTGGAAGAACCATCCCTCAACAGAGGAGGAGGTCTGCGACACCACCTATCTCCCACTTACAATGCCGTCCTTTCATCTCTACCCAGGAAATTCAAGAAGCCTAGCCTCCAAGAACAAGAGCCGGTCACTAACGGCTCCAACGACTCTCATGACCACTGACTAATGAAGTCGAAACTAACACCCCCAACGACCGTCGCTCCTTAACAAATGCAAATCAATAGCTCCGATGGCGACGGGCCCGCCTGGACATCGGAGCACAGGAGAGCCACGCATACCAATAGCTCCAATAACGACGGGCGCGGCCAAACATCGGTACACAAAAGAGCCACTCGTATCTATGGCTCTGTGAGCGACGGGCGTTGGTAAACATCGGGACACAGAGCCATGGACATCTATAGCTCTGACAACGACTCCAAAGAGGATAAATTCTGAGTCTCATCACCAGCCAATCAGACTAGCTTGGTCTATTCAGAAAGGCACGAACTGAGGAAGCATCTTGGATGAGAGGCGAAACGTCTTCACGGATATATACCAAGTCCAGTTGCACTTGATTCAACTCCTTTGGATAACCATGACCTGGATGCAATAGAACATTCACGGGCGTCTTAGCTCTCTCCTACCCACTCTCGACTCATACAACACACACTGTCGCACACTGACAACGTGGCGACGTCACATCCGAATGTACCGTAAAGCCTTAAATAGAACAATAATACGGCTAGTACCGTATAAATAATAAAAGGAGTAACAACAAATAACAAATAACAACACTTAACACCCCCACTCGCTCTTAGTATTGTATTTAGAAATCACGTCAGGACACAGCGCTGTCGCTCGACACAACCTCTCCGTGGCATTCTTTATTTAGACTGACACAGCATCAAAGGCAGACCCGATCAAACAACCCAGAGCCCGCAGGCATCACCAATCGATCCCAGCACAATAGAACAGCACCAAATCAAATGCAGCACTGTCGATGTGTGCATACATAACATTTCCCCCCCCCCCCCCCCCCCGGGCAGGATTTCAAACATGAAAGGTTGACACAAAGTCCTCTAGGTGGCCAGGGCGTAAACGTGTGCGAACAGGTCGCGGGGCGGCCTGAGGCTGGGCAGGCCGAGGTGGGGAGGGAGATGGCAGGGGGAGCTGAGGCCCAGAAATGTCTGGGGCCCGTGTAGGAGCTGCATGAAGCCCCGGGGCGTCTCGCCATGCTGAGGGAATGGCTATGGTTGTGTCACCAGCTGTGTGTGGCGGAGCTGACACCTTCCGTAGACGACTGGAGTGCCACCGAGTGCCATCGCTGAGGAGGTAAGTGGCTGGGCCCAGCTGACGGGTGACTTGGAGAGGAGATGACCAGTATGAAGCCATTTTATTGTCCCTGTGGGGCCTGCGGACCCTGACCCAGTCTGACACATTGATGTCTGGCACCCTGGTTCGTTTTGACTGGTCAAACCGTTGCTTCATCCGCGTCTGCTGACGAGTGACGGAGGCTCTGACCCCAGAGGGAGGTGCCTGAGGTGTGGAGGGGCGGAGCCTGTCAAGGGGCATGCACAGTTCCCGGCCTAGCATGAGAGAGGCTGGGGAGACGCCTGTGGTCGAGTGCTGTGTGGCCCGATAGTGTAGCAGAGTGTGACGGATGGCCTGCGTGAAAGAGCACCCTTGGGCCATGTGTGCTCTGAGGCCGTTCTTCAGTGACTGGTGAAAACGTTCAACGCCGCCATTGGCCTGGGGGTGGTAGTACGCAGTGCGTATATGACGGATGCCCTTGCTTTCGAGATAAGCAGTGAACTCAGCAGAGACCATCTGAGGGCCGTTGTCAGTGGTGATGGCCTTTGGGAGGCCCCAGCGAGAGAAAAGAGAGTCCAGGAAGTCGATGATGATCTGTGAGGTCACAGTGCCGGAAGTGGTGAGTTCAGGCCATTTTGAGTGTAGATCGTAGGCGACCACCATGAAGCGTTGGTGGTGGGGAACTCCATGGATCTCACCACAAATGTCCAACTGCAGGTGTTCCCAGGGCTGAGAGGGCCAGGCGAGAGGTTGCAGGGGTGGGGGAGCCTGGTGGCCAGTCTTGCCACTCACAAGGCAGGCAGAACAGTCCTTCACCAGAGCCTCAATATCTCTGTCTATCCCCGGCCACCACACCAGGTCTCGGCAGCGCTGTTTCAGTTTCACAATGCCCAGGTGGCCTTCATGCGCCGTATTCAAAACACGTGCACGGAGAGCAGCTGGGACCACTGTGCAAAACCCACGTGCCACGCAGGTGTCGTTCCAGCAGGAGAGCTCCTGTCTGACTCGGGCGAACGCAGCCAGCTCCTCTGGGACCTTGTGAGGCCAGCCGTTCTGGATGTAGGTGCGGAGCTGGGAGAGGACAGGGTCCTGTTCGGAGGCTGCCCTCAGCTCCTGCAGAGAGACAGTGGCCTGGAGGGGTGTGTGTAGCATTTGGACAATGTCCTTTTCCACACAGTCAGTGTCCGTCTGTGGAGCTGGGGTGGAGACAGAGCGAGAGAGCAGGTCGGCGACAACATTGTCTCTGCCTGGGGTGAACTGCAGGCTGAAGTTGTACTGGCGGAGGCGGTCAGACCAGCGGTGCAGCCTCAGGGGTTTGTGGCCTGTCCCAGATGTGGACAGCAGCGCTGTCAGGGCCTGGTGATCTGTCCTGAGGGTGAAGGAGCGGCCATAGAGGTAGAGGTGCCACCTTTCACAAGCCCAGATACAGGCTAACGCCTCACGCTCACCCACGGAGTACCGCTGCTCGGTCAGGTTGAGGGCACGGGAGGCGAAGGCAATGGGCTTCTCCACACCGTTCTGGGTTTGAGACAGCACGGCCCCTATCGCTGTGGCTGATGCGTCACAGGTCACAAAGGTGGAGCTGGAGATGTTGAAGTGAGCCAACACTGGTGGTGAAGTCAGTTGAGTCTTGAGATCACGCACAGCGTCACTGCATGCCTTTGACCACACCCATGGCTCGTCCTTACGCAGCAGCTGGCGCAGGGGGGCTGTGGTCGCAGAGTACTGGGGAAGAAACCTCAGGTAGTAACTTGTCATACCCAGGAAGGAGGCGACCTGGGCGGCCGAGCTGGGCTCAGGGATGGCCTGAATGGCGTCCACGTTGGATTGTAGTGGAGTTGCACCGCTCGCTGACAGCCGGAACCCCACGAAGTCGATGGCTGGCACAGAGAGGACACATTTCTCAGCATTGAGAGTTAGCTTGTGCTTGGACAGGGCTGCGAAGACCATGTTAAGGCGCTTGTCGTGGATTTCACTGGTGGGCCCGTGTACCACTATATCGTCCAGATAAATGGCCACACCCAGTATGCCAGCCAGCACGGAGACCATGATTTTCTGGAAGCAGCTAGGGGCGGAGCTGAGACCGAAAGGCATCCTGGTGTAGCGAAACACTCCTGCATGTGTCACAAAGGCTGTGAGGTTTCGGCTGCTGGGGTGGAGGGGCACCTGTAAGTACCCCTGTCTGAGGTCGAGCTTGGAGAACACCTCAGAGCCATAGAACTGAGCAGTGAGTTCTTCTGAGGTGGGCAGTGGATACTTATCAGGGACCACTGCCTTATTTACTGCACGTAGATCGACGCAGACACGCAGGCCCCCCGACTTCTTCTTAGCCACCACGAGGTTTGAGACCCAAGGTGACGCGTCCACCGGTTCAATGATGCCAGCTTCCAGCAGTTGTTGCAGCTCGGCGGAGACCCCATCACGGAGAGCCAACGGGATGCGGCGCAGTGGTTGGATGACAGATTTCACAGCAGGGTTGAGGAGAGGTTGATGGGTGAAGGCGGAGAGGCAGCCAAGCCCCATAAACAGCGATGGCCACTTCTGCTGCCAAGGTGTGGCGACAGTCAGGATTGCTGCCCCCCTTGTGTCTAAGAGGGAGAACCCCAGAGCGGAGAACAGGTCCAGGCCCATCAGGTTGGCCCCACGGCGTGCCACATGAAAAACTGCATTAGGCACCAGCTTGGTTCCATAGCGGACAGTCAGTTGGAGAGAGCCAACCAGATCGATTTTGGAGTCACCATACCCACAGAGGACAGCTGAGGGTGCGGACAGTGGCAGTGAACCGAAAAATTGACTGTAGGTATCAACATTCAGGAGAGACACACTTGCACCGGTGTCCAACAGCAGGGGAATGCACACATCATTAATGTTGACTGTGCATGATTTGAATGACACTGGCGCAGAGCTCACCTTGTGAATGACGGCGGTTGAAGACTGGGGGGTGTGGCCCTCTGACCCAGCCGGGGAAGATCGACAGACGTTGGCAAAGTGATTGTGCTTACCGCAGCTACGGCATGTCTGGCCACGGGCAGGGCAGTTCTGAGCCCTTGAAACATGAGACCGAGACCCACAGTTACCACAGGACTGTTGAGGGCGGGGCCGAGAACGCCGTCGTTGCAGTTGCAAGACGTCCCCAGTGGAGTCGGCGCCCGCCTCGCTCTGGCTGGGTTGCGTCCCGAGGGGCAGCCGTGAGTAGAGGGAGGAGTCGTTGGCAGCTTGACTGGAGGTGGCCACTTGCTGTGTATTTAGCATAGCAGCACACTCAGCTGCTCCCTCAACCTGTAGTGCGATGGTAATTGCTCTGGACAGCAGCAGATCATCTTTTTCCAGCAGGAGAGTCTCACGCACCTTTGCGTTGTTGGTGTGTTCGATTAGCTGGTCGCGAACCATCTCGTCCTGAAGCGGGCCAAACTTGCATGAGCTAGCTAGCCCTCGCAAATTAGCTACGTACTGCCGCACAGACTCACCAGGCAGTTGGTGTCGCTGACGGAATATAAATCGCCGAAGGAGGGCACTCTGTGGAGCAGTGAAATGGGTGCTCATAAGTCCCACAGCTTCGGCAAAGCTTGTGACGTTCCCCAGAGTCCCGAGCACACGATGACCCTCTGCTCCCAAGCAGTGAAGCAACAGAGCCGTCTTCCTAGCCTGGCTCACGTCGTCGAGCCCTGAGGCGATGATGTAATTTTCAAAACTATGTAGCCAGCGAGTCCATGGTACCGGAGGCTCGCCAGGTAATGCCAGGAAGGGGGCAGGTGGTGGGAGAGAGATATCAGCCAGCGATATTATGAACCCTACATAGCCCTCGCCAAAATCCCGTACCCTGTCCCAAATCTCGCGAACGGACCCCGGATTTCCGCTGCGTTGCTAAGGAAACAATTAACTATCAACTCGGTGCGAAGCAAAGCTAACGTTAGCTACCTTCAATTTTGTAATTTTGTATTTTTCGCAATTTTGGACAGCTGGCTGCTTTTGTAATTTTGGACTGCTGGCTGTCAACAACAGAACGGAGGTAAGTAACGTTAGTTGTCACACGCCTCTGCTCCTTGGATACGTTATTGGTATTATATTAATGTTGATTGTGGATAACTTAGACAGGTTAAATTGTGGGTGTACAGCGTTTCCTTGATGAGCGCTAACCCCATAACAACATATTTTCGCGTTGCTACGGTGGCGCACACGTGACAAAGCCAGAAACGGGATTTTGGCGAGGCCTATGTAGGGTTCATAATATCGCTATCAGCCATCCTCGTCGCCAATATTGTATTTAGAAATCACGTCAGGACACAGCGCTGTCGCTCGACACAACCTCTCCGTGGCATTCTTTATTTAGACTGACACAGCATCAAAGGCAGACCCGATCAAACAACCCAGAGCCCGCAGGCATCACCAATCGATCCCAGCACAATAGAACAGCACCAAATCAAATGCAGCACTGTCGATGTGTGCATACATAACACTTAGCTCACTGGGTTACCTGAAAATCAAAACAACAAAAATAAGTCTTCTTCTTTACATTGACAATGAGAACACACTCTGCACTTCTAAGTGCCAAACATTTCTTGAGCAAACCTCTGTAGCTTTAGCTTGGTGGCTGGCTTTGTCATTATATCAGCGATCATTTGCTCAGTAGGACAGTATTCCAAGATTACCTTTCCATTATGTTTTTCTCTTGTATACACACAGTAATCAGCAGGATTCTGTATAAAACCATTTTCACTCAAACATGTATGTAACATAGCATTCCAGTTTCTGCCTGACTGTTGTAGACCATAGAGAGACTTATGCAACTTGCATACTAGCGTTTCACTCATTTCTGACTTTTTTTTCATAACGTTCTGGTTGCTCTATATAGATTTCACAGTCAATTGGTGCATACAAATAGGCTGTCTTAACGTCCATCTGGTGTAAGACTAGATTCTCCTGCGCTGCCTTCTGCATGCCCACTCTTACATTTGGCATATCAGCTGTGGGTGAGAATGTCTCCTCGTAGTCAGTTCCTGGTTTCTGACTGTAGCCTTTTGCTACGAATCTCGCCTTGTATTTATCAGATCCATCAATGTCACACTTGAGTGTGTAGACCCAGCTACCCCTCACTGCCTGTTTACCTGGTGGCAACTGGGTGAGGCTGACGGTCTCGTTCGCCTCCAGTGATCACATCTCCTCATTCATGGCATTTTTCCACTGCCTTGATTTGGTTGATGTTGTGGCGCCCTGGTGCTTTGAGGAATGTTGCATACTGCTCTATAACAAGAGTCCACGCACATTTGCAGTTTGTCCTCTGTATCCTCAGTCTCGAATTCCTGTAGGTAAGCTGGTCTCCTTCCTCTTGGTTCGCAGTGGGTTTCTTCTGATTACAGTCTCGGTGACTTTGCCCGGCTGTGTGCGTTTAGTCTGTTCAGGTAAAGTCCCAGAAACTCCACTCTGAACACCCTGACCTGGTACATTTTCCACATTTTCATCAAAAAAAAAAATCTTCACTGTCATTGACCCTGGGATGTACATTCCTATCACCATATTCTATGTATGACTCAGGTGTTTGTGTTTCCTTTTCTTTGGCTGTCTTGGTTGTGAACTTCACTAACCTGTGCTTTCGAACCCTCTCTGTGTCTGGATAGTACACTAGATAAGCTGGGCTGTTTTTATCATAGCCAATGAAAACACCTTGCTTGCACCTAGAGTCTAGTTTCCCTTTCTCTTGCTTGTAAGCAAAACACATTGATTCAAATTTCTGCAGTTTGGATATGTTTGGTTTCTTGCCTGTGAACAGCTTGTATGGCGTTTTCTTTGTACGCCTGCTGTACAACCTGTACCTCACGTAAGCTGCTGTCTGCATAGCGTAGTTCCATAGCTTATCTGGTAACTTGCTTTCTAGCAGTAAGCATCTGCTCATATTATAGAGTTTGCCAACCTCTCTCTGCTGTGCCATTTTGGTGGGGTGAATAGGGTGCAGATGTCTTGTGTCTAATCCTATTCTTCGTTAACAGTGCCTGGAAGTCTCGGCTTGTAAACTCAGTGCCGTTATATGAACGGATACACTTGACTTCTCCGTAAGGTGCTATGTCTGCTAAGAACCTTTTTGTGACTTGCACTGTATCACTCTTGGACCTTAGAAAATACACCAACATGGTACCTGAGTAGTCATGTGTAAAAGACTGTGCATATCTGTACCCTTCTATGCTCGGTGTTGGCATGGGACCGGCTAAGTCAGTGTGAACTAGTTCTAGGGGTTTCTTAGCCTTTCTGTCCAGCTCCTTATTTCTCATCTGGGTGAATTTGCCCTTTGTACACACTTCACATAACTGATCTGGTCTGACTGCACTTCCTTCTAGTAGACTGCACTTCTAGTAGAAATATCATCACCGTTCCTCTTCGTTGTGCTATTCCATTGCACTTGGCCCCATCGGCTAACTCCACTGAATGGGTGTCAGGCTGGAATGAGTTGTCGAAGCTTTTAAACTTTCCGATGACGTTCACGATGTGGGATGTTGCTTCTGCATCCACCATGATGCCTTTCATCTTCACGTTGTCTGGTGGTCTCTCATTCTTTGTTTGCTTGGCCTCGAAAAGATGGTCTTGGTCGCTATTTTGTTCCTCTGTGACTTTTTTGACACCATGTTGTTCCCCCTTTTTCTTGCACAGGGATTCTTGGTGTGTATTATTTTTGCAGTAACTGCACCACACTTTTCGAAAACATTTTCTTGCCTTGTGCCCTTTTATTCCACACTTGTAACACGTCACATTGGCATCTTCATCTTTACTGTTGCTAGCGTGTGTCTCGGTGGGGCCTCGGCCTTGCCTTGCACGTCTTCATCACATTATCCGTAGATGTTGGCCGTGTTCATTTTCTCCGCCTCTTCATAGACACATAGTCTTCTTTTAAAGTCTGCAAACATACCATTATCTTCGTTTTGCGTTATGTGGACGGCTAGCGGCTTAAAGGAGTCTGGTAGCCCGCCTAGTATCATGGCTACGATCAGTCCATCACTCATGGTCTCGCCTGCGTCTCTCAGAGCCGTAATGAGGTTCTCCGCCTGTGATGTATTGAAGTTGTAGTACTGGAGGGTACCTCTAAGTGACGCTGTAACCTTGAGAACCCCACACTGTACTGATATACCACAGTCGAATAAGTAAATGTTGTTCAGCTACCTCAACCTGTCGCATGCTTGGGTCTGATACAATACATGGTGTCAGAAGTTTGTCTTGAAAGACAGAAAAGAACTCATAAAATGACAAATGGACCAGCAGAAACCTCCAGGGATGTTAAACTTAGAAGGCAACCTAGCAGAAAATTGGCGAGTGTGGAAGCAGAAGTTTGAAATATATCTTGTTGCAAGTGGAATCTCAGAGAAGTCTGAAAAGGTAAAGATAGCCACTTTCCTTCACGTCGCGGGAGACGACGCCATCAAAGTATTTAATACTTTTGATTTTGATGATGATGATGTCGACGACTTGGATGAGTTAAAAGAGCTGTTCAGGAAGTACTGTGAACCGCAAAAAAATGTCACGTACCAGAGACATGTGTTTAACACTAGGGTACAAGGCAGTGCCGAATCCATTGATGCATACGTCACTGATCTTAAAAACAAAGCCAAAGATTGTGAATTTGGAGGGTTAACTGAGTCATTGATCAGAAACGATCAGATCCGAGGCAGGCTGCTAAGGGAGCCAGAGCTAACGTTGCAAAGAGCAGTTGACATATGCCGGGCAAGTGAAGTTAGCCAGAGCCAGCTGAAAAAGCTACACGAGGAAACTGAAGTGCCAGTACAGAAAATACACAAACAGAAAATGTATGGAAAAAAGGACAGACTGCAAGAAAATAAGAAAAAACCACAAGCACAATGTGGGAGATGCGGGTATAAACATGAAGTAATGCAATGCCCTGCATTTGGCCAAACCTGTAATAAATGTCACCGCAAGAATCACTATGCCAAAATGAGCAAGACAAGTGGACATACGGATAACTGACGGAAAATCCAAGGAATTGACCGTGACACAGCAAGTGATGATATGTTCATAGGGACAGTTACAGTGAAAGAAAAACACATGCATGTAAACAAAGTGGATGTGAAAACGTACAGAGATGTCTGGAAAGAAACTCTAAAGATAAATACACAGCCACTCACAGCCATGATAGATACAGGGGCTGACTGTAATGTCATATCCAAGGGAGAATTAGATAAATTGAAACTGGAAGACAGTAAGCTGCAAAAGTCAAGCCACAAATTAGCGGGTTTCTTTGGGAAAAAAAGAAAAGCCACTAGGGCAGAAGACTATTAAATGCCAATACAAAGACAGACAGTATGATCTAGTTTTTCAAGTGATAAAACGATGCAAAAGCAATATTGGGTAGCAAGTCGAGTGTTGACCTAGGCATGGTTAAGAGGATATATGGGGTAGAAGAAAAAACAGACAGACATTTTGAGTGAATATGAAGATTTATTCACAGGACTAGGCTGTGTTCCTGGTGTGCACCATATTCAGTTAAATCTTGATGTCTCACCAGTGATTCATCCCCCTAGGAAGGTCCCAGTTGCTCTGAAAAAAGACTTTGAAACAGAACTAAAACGTATGGAAAGTTTTGATGTCATAGAGAGACAGACAGAACCAACAGAATGGGTCAGCAGCATGGTGACTATAGTGAAGCCGAATAAGATCAGGATATGTCTAGATCCGCAGGATTTAAATACAGCAATAAAAAGGGAACACTACCCTCTTAAAAGAGTAGAGGAAGTAGTTGCAGAAATGCCGAACGCAAAGATGTTCTCTGTTTTAGATGCCAATCATGGTTACTGGCAAATCCAGTTAGATGAAGAAAGCTCAAAACTATGTACATTTAATTCACCACTAGGGAGGTACAGATTTAAGAGACTTCTTTTTGGCATATCATCAGCACCAGAAGTCTTTCAAAGGTGTTTAGCGCAGCATCTAGAAGGGCTTGAAGGGGTAGTGAATGTGGTGGATGACATTCTTGTATGGGGTGAGGATAAAGAGTCCCATGACAACAGACTGAGAAAGCTGTTAGACAGACTGAGAAGCATAGACATGAAGCTGAACAGAGACAAACGCAAGATTGGACTCAGTGAAATCAGCTACATCGGACATGTGTTGAGCAAGGATCGGCTGAAACCGGACATGGGAAAAGTAAGAGCCATACAAGAAATACCAGAGCCACAGGACAAAACGGAGCTACAGAGAATCATGGGAATGGTGCAGTACTTAGCCAAATTCATTCCTAATCTCTCCGAAGTGTCTGTTCCTCTCAGGAAGCTACTGGAAGGCAAAACCATCTGGCACTGGGAGCATGAACAACAAAAGAGCTTCAAACATCTCAAGGAGCTTGTGAGTAACACACCAGTGTTGAAATATTATGATGTGCAAAAGCCTGTCACACTATCAGTTGATGCTAGCTCAGGTGGCTTGGGAGCCGTAATCCTGCAAGAAGGACATCCTATAGCATATAGCTCAAGATCACTAACAGAATGTGAACAAAGATATGCTCAAATAGAAAAAGAGCTATTAGCAATCGTATTTGGCGGTGAGAGATTTCCCCATATCTATATGGTAGGCAAGTGCAGGTTGAGTCAGATCACAAACCACTGGAAACTATTTTCAAAAAATCTCTCCATACGGCTCCAGCAAGGCTGCAGAAAATGTTGATGCGACTCTAAAAGTATAGCCTAAATGTGAACTACAAGCCTGGTAAGGAAATGCACATTGCAGATGCATTAAGCAGAGCCAGCCTAAAAGATCTCACAGATAGCACACAGGAGGAGGAGCTGAATGTGAGCTGTGTTGTGCAACAGCTACCTGTGTCAGAGGAGAAGCTCCAGCAGTTCAAAGAGGCAACTCAAGAGGATGAGGAACTAAGACAGGTCATAGCAGCAGTGCAGGATGGATGTCCTGAGTCACGGAGTCAAGTTCAAAAAGCCATACAACAGTACTGGACTTTTAAAGAAGAGTTAGCATACTCTGACGGGCTGTTGTTCAAAAATTCAAAACTGATCGTGCCTGCAAAGATGAGAGAAGAGATGCTGGAGAAAATTCATGAGTCTCATATGGGAATTGTGAAAAGTAAAGAAAGGGCCAGAGATATCTTGTTTTGGCCGGGGATGGCAAAACAAATCGAGGACATTGTGCAGAAATGTGCAGTGTGCAACAAACATAAAAACCAAAATCCAAGAGAGCCTTTGATATCTCATCCAGTCCCAGAGAGGGTGTGGTCAAAGGTTGGAATAGACTTATTCCATTTCAATAATGTAGAATATTTGCTCTGTGTCGACTACTTTTCAAAGTACCCCGAAATTACAAAATTAAGTGGTACAACAAGCAAGCACATCATAACTGCTCTAAAATCTATCTTTGCCAGACACGGGGCACCAGATGAACTTGTTTCAGATAATGCAAGGCATCTAGTAAGGGCAAAAATGCAAAGGTTTGCTACCAGCTGGGAGTTCAAGCATACCACCTCGAGTCCTGAGTTTCCACAATCAAATGGCCAGGCAGAACGAGCCATTCAAACAGTAAAGCGTCTGTTGAAAAAAGCACAGGAGAGTCACACAGACCCATACATCGTTCTATTAGAGTACAGAAACATGCCGCTGGATGGAGTAGGCTACTCCCCCGCACAGCTGCTTATGGGTAGGAGGCTGAAATCAAAAATACCTGTGTCCAAGAGCCTGCTGAAGCCACGAGTATACAAACACATGCGGAGCAAGTTGATTAACAGGCAAAACAAGCAGAAACACTATTTTGATCGTGGAACAAGGAAACTGCAAGAGGTGAAGAAAGGAGAAAGAGTAAGAATCAGACGGCAGAACACAAAAATGTGGCAACCTGCCGTGATACTGGATAAACATGACAAGCAAAGGTCATACATAGTACAAGCCGACAATGACCAAATCTACAGAAGGAACAGAAGACACATTCTGAAAACAAAAGAAAACAGGATTTTACCAAAACCAACAGAGACTGCGGAACACACACTTGGTCCTCCACAGCTGATGGATAATGGACAGCTCCATGCAGGACGAGAACCAGAACGAGGTGAAGTGATCTGAGAATGACTCTTATCTGAAAGACACTCACCTGCAAAGACACCACCACCACCAGCTTTCACTCCAGAAGGAAACTCACCTGTAAGGTCTCATTTACCAGTTGTCTCTCCTAAGTCAGCAGCTACAAATGAGACTGTAAAAACCACACGTTGTGGTCGACCAGTTCGACTTCCCTTGAAGTTCCGAAACTAATGCTGAAAGAAATCAAGAACTGTTAAAACTGTGATGTTCTCTGTGAAACTTCAGTAAAAGATTGAGTTGACTGTTTCTATTGCAACATATTGAAAAAACTGTTATGTACTAAAAGATTATGGAGTTCATTAATGCAGCAGTTTGGTAAAAAACCTAATTATTGACTTACTACACTGCTCAAAAAAATAAAGGGAACACATAAGCAATGCAATGTAGCTCCAAGTCAATCACACTTTTGAGATATCAACCTGTCCAGTTAGGAAGCAACACTGATTTGTGAATCAATTTCACCTGTTGGTAAATTGTCTAATTTCCACCTGGTGGAAATTAGACAATTTGCAAGACAACCCCTATAAAAGGAATGGATTTGCAGGTGGTGGCCACAGACCATTTGCCTGTCCTCATCTTTTCTGGCCGATCTTTGGTTATTTTTTCATTTTGCTAGTGCCCTCACCACTAGAGGTGGCATGAGGCGGTATCTGCAACCTACAGAAGTTGCTCAGGTAGTGCAGCTCATCCAGGATGGCACATCAATGCGTGCTGTGGCAAGAAGATTTGATGTGTCTCCCAGCACAGTGTCCAGAGCATGGAGGAGGTACCAGGAGACAGGCCAGTACACCAGGAGACGTGGAGGGGGCCGCAGGAGGACAACAACCCCGCAGCAGGACCGCTATCTGGTCCTTTGTGCAAGGAGGAACAGGAGGAGCACTGCCGGAGCCCTACAAAACGACCTTCAACAGGCCACTAATGTGCAGGTTTCTGCTCAAACAGTGAGAAACAGAATGCATGAGGATGGTATGAGGGCCCGACGTCCACAATTGGGGCCTGTGCTCACAGCCCAACACCGTGCAGCCCGATTGACCTTTGCCAGAGAACATCTTGGTTGGCAGATTCGCCATTGGCGCCCTGTGCTCTTCACAGATGATAGCAGGTTCACACTGAACACATGTGACAGACGTGAGAGAGTCTGGAGACGCTGTGGAGAACGTTCTGCTGCCTGCAACATCCTCCAGCATGACCGGTTTGGCGGTGGGTCAGTGATGGTCTGGGGAGGCATATCCTTGGAGGGCCGCACAGACCTCTACGTTCTAGCCAGAGGTACCATGACTGCCATTAGGTACCGGGATGAGATCCTCAGACCCATTGTCAGACCATATGCTGGTGCAGTGGGCCCTGGGTTCCCGCTCATGCATGACAATGCTCGTCCTCATGTGGCCAGAGTGTGTCAGCAGTTCCTGTATGTCGAGGGCATTGATGCTATGGACTGGCCTGCACGTTCCCCAGACCTGAATCCAATCGAGCACCTCTGGGACATCATGTCTCGTACCATCCGCCAACGCGATGTCGCACCACAGACTGTCCAGGAGTTGACCGATGCCCTGATCCAGGTCTGGGAGGAGATCCCTCAGGGGACCATCCGTCGTCTCATCGGGAGCATGCCCAGATGTTGTAGGGAGTGCATACAGGCACGTGGAGTCCACACACACTACTGAGCCTCATTTTGAATCGTCTTGAAGAATTTCCACAGAAGTTGGATCAGCCTATGTTCTCATTTTCCACTTTGATTTTGAGTATGATTCTGAATCCAGACCTTAATGGGCTAATGATTTTGATTTCCATTGATCATTCTTAGGTTATTTTGCTCTAAACACATTCCTCTGTCTAATAAATAAAGATTTTCAGCTGAAATATTTCATTCATCGAGGTCTATATTGTGTTTTTAGGTGTTCCCTTTATTTTTTTGAGCAGTATATTACAAGATGTTGTTAACTACTGAGTATTCTAGTAAAGTTCAAAATAAATAACTAGAAAAAGGGAAATGTGACGTATTGAAGTTGTAGTACTGGAGGGTACCTCTAAGTGACGCTGTAACCTTGAGAACCCCACACTACTGATATACCACAGTCGAATAAGTAAACGTTGTTCAGTCTACCTCAACCTGTCTCATGCTTGGGTCTGATATACTACACCGCCCTTATTATGTAGTCGGTAACAATCTCGTTATTTGCCATGCGTAGCTTGGTCAACGATGCGTATACATTTATTATCCGGGGCTTGCTTTTTCCAGAATATTGTTCTTTCAGTATTTTCAGAGCCTTCCTGCCATCATCAGCGGCTTCATGTCTTATCAGCGATAGGCTTTTATCATCTATCAGCGCCGGTGGGCTCGCGTAGAATAGTCTCTTTTGGCTTCAGAGTATTATGTAAGCAGCCTAGGAATATTGTTTCTCAAAGGTCATACTTATCTTCGGATCCGTCGAATAAAAGATG
Organism: Lampris incognitus; assembly: GCF_029633865.1. Classification (NCBI taxonomy): domain Eukaryota; kingdom Metazoa; phylum Chordata; class Actinopteri; order Lampriformes; family Lampridae; genus Lampris; species Lampris incognitus. Next base: position 40,733,043 of record NC_079211.1, read on the forward strand.
CGGTGGCAAGACTCCTGTTGCTCTGCTTGCCGTTTTGCTAACGCGCTAATTTTACCGTGGCCCATTGCTCTTTCACGTGTTTATTCAGAAAAGTCAATCCGGAACTACAAGCAGACACTAGAGGACAGTACAGCGCATTAGCGACACCCATTGTCAAATTACTGTATTACAACACTCCCACTAAATTTTTACAATGGCATTAAGGCACTTCACACTAAATTATATTACTAAGAGCTGTGTTCTCCTTCACAAATAATGTCAAGATAATAAAGCTTTAAACTGAAAAAAACTTGCAAGATTCCTTTTCTTACTCCTTTTACCTTGCTTACAGCTTTCTTAGCATTTTCCACAGAAAAACTGCCTATTACAGTAAACAGAATTACATAGGGAAAAGCCCAATCTCTCCCCTAAGATATTCAAACTTCTGTTTAGTCACTGGCTTGGTCAAGATATCTGCCTTCATGTCATTTGTTGGGCAATATTGCGTTAGTACTCATCATTGCTTCTTTCAGTGTGCTTGGCTCTATGACACGACACTCTTTGGCATAATGATCAACAGTCACTATATCAGCAAACTCATCATATCCATATCTCCTTGGAACCCTTCTGATTCTGCCGCCTTCTCTAAGCAGCTTCATCGACAGTGACCTCGTCATCTGGTGTTCCACTTTCATCTGTGTTCATGGTTACCTCGTTCTCTGAGCAGGTCACTTCCACTTCCTGTTTCCAGTCGAAGTCTGATTCATTAAAGATGACATCACGACGAATTAGAATCCTCATTTTCTCTTCATCAAACAGGCAATAGCCTTTGGCATTGTTTGCATATCCCATGAAACGAAGCTTCACAGCCTTCTTGTCCAGTTTTCTTCTCTCTATGTCTGGGATATGTGCATAAGCAACACAGCCAAACACTCTCATGTGACTCGGCTTTTTGCCACACCATCTATCGTAGGGTGTCTCTTGCTTCAGGACAGATGTAGACAGCCTGTTCTGTATGTAAGCTGTGGTTGCTACTGCCTCTGCCCAGTACATCTTTGGCAACTTAGCATGAGACAGCATACTTCTAGCTGCTTTAATTATTGTCCTATTTTTTCTTTCTGCAACACCATTTTGCTGCGGTGAGTGAGGTACAGTCATCTCATGGAGTCATGGTGGACACCTTGAGCCTTCAAATATTATTGAAACTCCTTTGATGTGTACTCACCACCATTGTCTGTTCTGTCTCGTGACGTTCTGTGCACACTCATTGGAGAATGTTTTCTCAAAGTCATTGAATTTGCTAAGGACTTTACTCTTCTGTTTCAGAAAGTATACCTTGCAGCATCTAGAGTAATCATCGATAAAAGTCACAAAATATTTTGCTCCACCTATAGATTCAGTCTGCATAGGGCCACAGATGTCACTATGGATCAGCTGCAACTTGCGTTTGGAACGGATTTCTCCAACTGGCTTGTATGGCTTTCTAGACAGCTTGCCTTCCACACATCCTTCACAGAAAGGAACCTCTGTCACTGCAGAGAAGTTCACTCTGTTCACCAGATCTTTAAGTTCCTTCAGCTTGGTGGTGTGACCCAGGCGCTGGTGCCACAGGCTGGCTGCTACTGATGCACTTGATGCACCATGACAGACAGACGAACTTCCTTCGACGTCCAGCTGATACAGCCCGTCAGATCTTTGTGTTCCCATTCCTTGAAGAGTTCCATCTTTCCCACGTATGTAGCAGCAAGACTTCTTGAACTGCACCGTATTTCCTTTTATGGCAGCAGCTCCCACTGAGAATAGATTCCCAGATAGCTTTGGAACATACAGCACGTCATACATTGTGACATTTTTTACATCACTTACTTTGAAAGTCATTCTCATTTTGACATTGCCAAGTCCTAGGGCATCAACCACCCTGCCGTCACCGAGTTTTACAGACTGTGCTTTTGAGAATGCTGGTAGTCTTGAAGAATCTCTTTATCACATGTCATGTGCTTTGATGCTCCCGAATCAATCAACCATTCGACCTGTTGTGGCCTCTCAGTCGGGTTTGCCTCTTTAGCGACAAAGGCACTTTCAGATGAATCTTCTGCATCTTCACACATCATGCTTTTGGCCTTGTGGGTTTTCTTTTTCTTTTCCTTTTCCAACTTTGACAGTTGCGCTGTATATGTCCTTCTTTCCCACGTTTGTAACATCTCCACGTGCTTGGTCTTTCAGCTCCCACTGCCTTGGAGTTAGCCTGCATATCTCCACGAAATTGTGATGACATGGCTGATGCACCACCTGACATAGCGCCACTGGAGTAATCATTAGCATTCACTCGGTTTTGCTCTTCATTTATTAATGCTTGCTGAACAAACTGCAGTGTCAAATTGTCAATCTTTGTTTCTAGCGCATTGACAGTTGTAGCATAGCTTGGTGGCAAACTACCCAAGAGTGTTACAATTTGGTCTTCCTCTTCAATCACAGAACCTATTGCTCCTAGCTGATCAGTCAGTTCCTTCATTCGTTTTAAATGTTCCATTTAAACTTTCTCCTTCCTTCATTTCACATCTGAAATATTTTTTTTCTTCAGGAAGTTTATTTACCAAAGTATCTCTCTCAAAATGTCCTTTCACCGTGTTCCACGCCTCTTTTGGAGTCTGGCAGCTTGTTCTTAGGTACAACTGTGGTGTACTTACATTCAGCACTAACACAGAGAATGCCTTCTCTCTCCGTGTCGTGAATTCAGCTTGTGCGTGTGCATTAGCATCTGCGGCTAGGATATCCGTCTCCATTAGCATGCTCCGTAGTCCTCTCGCCTTCAGCAAGCGTTCCATCTGAATTTCCACGTTGCCCAGTGCTCTGGTCCGCTCAGCTTGTCAATAAACAGCTTATCTTCCATTGTGAATTCCACAACACCGTTTATCTCACACAAAACTCAGTGTAAAACAGCCTTTTAGCGACGCTCTGGGCCCATAACCTGTTGCTCTTTCACGTGTTTATTCAGAAAAGTCAAACCGGAACTACAAGCAGACACTAGAGGACAGTACAGCGCATTAGCGACACCCATTGTCAAATTACTGTATTACAACATGGCCTACTAGCTTGCTATATTTTTTCTTTGCTAAGCAAGCTTGTTAGCTTCTTTGGCTAACGCAAAATACGTCGTGTAAAACTTCTTCCGAGAATATAAACACAGATTAAGAAACTCTGTGATATAAGCGCTCACTTATCTCCAAGCTGGTCCACATAGCCTTTAGAAGTTCCGTGTAATACGTCGCGTTAAACTTCTTCCGGAATGCTAGCTTGTGTCCAACTCTGCCTGGGCCCATAACCTGTTGAGCTGGGCTGCGCAGTCTTCTTCTATTGTGTTTGCCTACTTTGAAAAGTTTGCTGTTTAGTCCAGTGTGTGCAAATCTGAGTCTTGAAATTATTGTCTCATCTCTCCTGTTCCTTCCTGCACACCTCACTTCTCCCACTTTCCTTTGAACTCTGCAAAACCATCGTCCTTTCCTCTCTTCCTCCCATCGCTTTTGCCACCTTTCCTTCAATCTGTGCTTAATAATGCTCTTTGTTTCTGTCTTGCTTAAAGTAACTGCCAAATCAATGTGATTATATTTTGTAGCCTTCTTTGCAACCTTATCTGCTATTTCATTTCCCTCAATGCCACTGTGTGCCGGTACCCATACAAATGATACTGTAAGACCCACCATTTGAATTCTATATAATGTTTGTTGTACCTCTATTAAAATGTCTGGTCTGCTGTGTGAATGACTGTATTGTAAACTGGCTAGCGATGAACTTGAGTCTGAACAAATAATTGCTCTCAATGGTCTTGTTTCCTCAATCCACTGCACTGCTAGCAATATTGCAGGTATTTCTGCTGTGTATACTGACATTTCCTCATTGATGCTTTTCCCTACTTTAATATGAAATTCTGGAACAATAAATACTACTCCTACTTTATTTACTGAACTCTTCGGTGCATCAGTATAAATCTGGATGTAACTGTGGTAATTATCAATATAAGCCTGTATGGCATGGGAATCATAATTGAACTCTTTATTCTTCTTTTCTAATAATGTGAAATCTACGGTGGCATCTGGAAGTATCCAAGGTGGTATTGCTGGCAAAGGCACTGTTGGACTAATGTTTAATTGATCTGCTTCAAGTTCTATTGCTTTCTGTGTCATTGTCCATCCAAAGCTTTTTGTTTCCCTCCTGTCCTTTTCCCAACAAGAGATTAAAGTGTCCATGTTGGATGATCCTGACTATGGCCCTGTAAATTAACCCAGTAGTTCAAGGATCGATGTATCCTTCTCATTTCTAGTGGCATGTCTCCCATTTCCACCTGTAATGCTGCTGCTGGGGTTGTTTTAAATGCGCATGTGCATAACCTCAAAGCCTGATACTGTATCTTAATTAATTTCGGTAACACTTTAGTATGGGGAACATATACACAATTAAGTAGGTGCGTACTTTATAAGGTGGTAGTACCACAAGAAGAGTTATTCTCCTTTACTAACACGTAATGAATATGGTCTGTTCTTACATAACAAAACACAAAAGTACAAGTGTTAATAGTGTTAAATTACTCTAAATTAAGTTTTTGTTACTTAGAATATGTTCCCCATACTAAAGTGACATCTATGTTCCCCATACTTAAGTGTTACCCTAATTTCTTTAGAGAAGTGTTTGCTGCTGACCCATACGCCACACAACCATAATCTAAAACTGACCGAATTAAACCACTGTATATGGCCTTCAAAGCAGTTTTTTTTCATAAATGTATTTCTGATTTTTCTCCCAATTTAGTGGCCAATCGATCCCTATTTTAGTTCAAACTCCCACCCTCGTACTGCATGGGTTCGCCAACTGCTTCTCTCCGGCCGGCAGTCCCGAAGGAGACGCCTTAAGGCGACTCCAAGCCGGGCCACTGCTATCTCGCTTTTTCCGACACACGCAGAGATGCGATCATGTGACGAACACAAGCCGACTCCGCCCCCCTCCCGAAGACAGCGTTGCCAATTATTGCTGCTTCGTCGAGTCCGGCCATAGTCGGATCTGACATTCAAAGCAGTTCTATCTGCCCCCGCATTCACTTCCAGCTAAACACCTCATTACATTTAGTACCTTCTTACATTTGTCCACTACTCTCTGAATATGTATAAGCCATGTAATTCTTTCATCAACCCATATCCCTAAAAACTTAGTGTTTCACTCTTTCCAATTCTTGATTACATCATTTCAGTTTTATTTCGTTATCAATTCTTTTCCTTGTAAAGAACACTGTCTTTGTCTTATCAACTGACAATTTAAAACCCCATTTATATGACCATTCTTCTACTTTCATAATAGCCCCCTGCAGTTTCTTTATAATAATTCGACATTGCTTCCCCTCTTCCAAATTCCCCCATCATCTGCAAAAAGCGAAAGGCCCATCTCATTCTCCATTCCCATAAATACATCATTTACCATTATGGAAAATAATAAAGGGCTTACTATGCTTCGTTGTGGTATTCCCTTTTCGACAACACATTTTTTTAATAGTTCTTCCCTATTCTAACTTGTATTGAGCTTCCTTGTAAAAAGTCCTTAATCCATCTATATATTCTACCTTTGATACCTAATTTATAAAGTCTGATTGATAATCCTTCTCCCTACATCATATCATATGCCTTCTCTATATCAAAAAAGACAGCCACTATACTTTCTCTGTTTATCTGTGCTTTTCTAATTTCATGTTCTAAACATACAGCTGGATGCATGGTGTTTCTTTCTCTCCTGAAGCCACTCTGGTATTTAGATATATAACCTTTATTTTCTATATAATATTTTAACCTTTAATTTATAATTTTCTCCATTATTGTGCATACGTTGGATGTTCAAGCAATTGGTCTGCAATTCTCAGGGTTAGTACAATCCTTTCCTGGTTTACATATTGGAATTACAACAGCCTCCTTCCAGCTTTGTGGCAATTTCCCACCCTCACAACCTTTATTATATAATTCTAATAAAATAACCTTTGATGGTTCACTATGATGGTTTGTCATTAAATAGCAGCTCTGATCTTTTCCTGGTGCTGACATCTTTGTTTTCTTGAGAGTGGTCCAGTTCTGTCTTTGTGGATGGCTTGTTTAATAGGTCATTGGAGTCTTCTTCTAGCTGTAATAGTTCTTCATTCTTTGCTATTGTATTTTCCCTTCGTCTTTTCCCTTCTTCATTAATATTGTTGGAACTGTGAATTTCAACAAAAGTTTTTGCCTGCATCTCTGCCTTCGGTTCATCTCTCACTGCTTTTACTTCACCATCATTTAATATTGGATACCCGTATTCTCTTTTGACCCCATTCATTCTTTTTACCCTTCTCCAAATTTTAGCAATTTCTGTTTCCTTCCCACTGAGATACAAAATGATCTCCAAAATTCATTCTTTGCATTTTTTTTATTCTTCTTACATTTGCTTGCATCTTTTTACATTCAATACGATTCTGAAAATTGTCATTCCTTTTCATCATTTTAAAAGCTTTATTTCTAGATTTAATTGCTTTATCACATTCTTTTATCCACCATGGTACCATCTTTCTTTTGTGCTTACCTCCCTTCATCTGGATGGACTTCTTTGCAGCCTCTAGAATAGCTTTACAAATAGAAACATTTAAACTATCAATATCTTCATTAATATAAATTTTTTGCATTTCTTGTTTACTGAAAGATGTAAATTTCTCCCAATAAGCACCAATGAAAGACCATTTCTATAACCCATCAGTTTCATGTTCTTCCAAACTCAACCCTACTTCAATCACTATAGGATAGCGGTCACTTCCTAAAGTCGTTCCTCTAATTACTTCCCATAAGCAAACACCTGCCAAGGAATCTGACGCTGGTGTAAGATCTAATGCCGATTCTGTGCCTGTTCTGATATCAGTTCTTGTACCACTTCCATCATTTAGGCATACTAGGTTTTTATTCTCCATCGACTCTTCAATCATTGTCATCATTACCCCATAATGTGCTATGGGCATTAAAATCACCACAACATAACGCTTTCCCTCTTAAATGTACAGTGAGCTCATCCATTAATTTGATTGATAGCTTCTTACATGGATTTTAAAAGTTAACAGCTTTAACATTTCCCTCTCTTGTCCAAACTTTAATTACCAAATATTCCAACTCTGTTCCTTTCCCCAAAACTCTATATTGCATCCCTTGTTTAAAAAATATAATACACCCTCCTCCGTTGCCCTCCCCCCTATCTCTGTGGAAACTATCATATCCTTTGATAATAAATTATAATTGTGGTTTAAGCCAGGTTTCCTGAACACATTATTTCTGGTTTCTTTTTAAGCTCTTTAATGAATCCTTTAAATTCTTCTCTCACAATCTTTTGCCAAACAACTCTCCTGTCTTCATCTGAACAGCTCTCTTCCAAGCTTCTCTTGCTATTCTGACTTACATCTCGCTTGTTTCCCCTATTTCCTTGTCCTCTCCTACAAGAAACTTCAACCCAGTCATCAAACTTCATATCATCATCCTCCTCACCTACCCAAGTCACCATTCTGAGCCAGTCACAAACCAGTTTATGCCAACCACCAAGTCCAAAGTCCAGAAAAATTCATCACTTCTCTTTCTGGATTCTCTCCCATTATCGTCTTTCTGCGAAACGATTTCGAAAAACTTAATCGCCTCTCCTCCGGCCTCCAGGAGACTACTACTACACACCGAGCTCTTACTCAGATGGCGCTCCTGCTTTTCACTGAGTCACAAGGATGCGTGCCACCAATTAAAGGCTTTTGTCAGTTAACGCAGACTGGCCTCTTCCCAGGGACCGAGAGGTGCAGTCTTTCCTTGATTTTACGACAATGGTACCCAACCACGTCTCATCCCCAAAACCCCAACAGTATATCAGCTAATTTCACTGATTAGTCCTCAGCGGTGTTGTTGAATGAGTGCTAACCAGTGAAATGAGCCTATGAGTGGACACCACTGTTTTAGGCCATCTTGTGCTTCACACAAACAGTTGCCTTTTGAATAAATCTTTAAAGCTGAATATAATAGATGCCAATCATCAGCTTAAAGGAATAGGGGATATTTTAAAAAAAATTATCCCTATTTTATACTTATTTCTCATGTGGTATATGACTAGGTTTAATTTCCACAGTTATGCATCTTTTTCCTACTGGACACGAAGCTCCAGCTTGCCATTTAATGTTCAGTTCATTTAATGGGGGTCAAATCCACAATCCATGTTAACCAAAAAAAAAAAAAAAAAAAAAAAAAGCACTCCAGGGTTTGTGATGCTACAGCAATCAAAGCCAACTTGAGTGGTCATTTAAAAAATGGTTAGTCACTTAAACGGCTAAATTTCCTGTGACTGTTTGCTTTGTTGTGCAATGGTGGAAGGACTGCTGCTGGTAATCACATGTACTCAGCGTTGCAGGAAGTAGCAGGGTAGGTAGCATCATGTTAGCTTTGGCCAAACCCTGGAGTGCTTCTTTTTATACCGTATGTAAATTGTGGATTTGTTCGCCATTAAAATGTATTGAACTGTAATTGGCAAGCTGGAGCTGTATATCCAGTGTGAAGAAAAAGATGGATAACTGAAAATGAAACCTACATACCAGTGAATAGAAGACACTTTGTCATTGTACATGCATACAGTGAAACTTGTTCTCTGCATGTAACCCATCCTATTGTATAGGAGCAGTGGGCAGCTGCAGCATCCGGGGACCAACTCCAGTTCTTCCATTGCCTTGCTCAGGGGCACAGACAGGAATATTAACCCTAACATGCATGTCTTTTTTGATGGTGGGAAGAAACTGGAGCACCCGGAGGAAACCCACGCAGACACGGGGAGAACATGCAACCTCCATACAGAAAGGACCTGGGATGGCCTGAGGTTCAAACCCAGGACCTTCTTGCTGTGAGGCAACAGTGCTAACCACTGGGCCACTGTGCCGCCCAGTATATAGTATAGAATATAGAATAGGAATAGATTTGGAAGAAAGTATGAACCAATCCTTTAAATCTTATAGTTGCCCAACTAGAATCCTTTTTGACCAAATGAGAAAAGGGCTGGGCAGTAATTCCATATTATTATTTATCGTCTTTAAATGGTAATGTGATAAAATGGGAACACTGTCATATCATGATGCACAATTTTGTTGTCTCCATTACTAATAAGACTATTAACCAAAATATCACACATTTGCAATATCTTTGCGTTATTTTAAAATGATATTTTCCATATTGCCCAGCACTATGAGAACAAATCACCTGGGGCAGGAAAGACAAGTGCCCAGCGGCAGTCTACTCCTGTTAGTTTGCTTGTGTAGATGGGAGTAGTGGAGTAGTGGGTTGATAGTGTAATCAGTCTTAAAAGTGTATTTCAAGGCACACAAAATCCAAACAGACTACATAAATCAAACCTAAACCAGCCGTTTCATGGAGATGTAATGCCATTTTCATGGAGCACTATTTATTAAGACATAACAAAAATCAGACATGTTTGACCAACGTAATTGTTCTCTTCATTGTAAACTGTTCCTAAAACATGCAACCAACATATCTGAATTATTTTGCATAAATTTAAGGGCAATGAAAATAAATTTGAACTCTGCATCCATATCCAGTCTGTATTTGATTGGCGACAAAGTTCTGCCAATAGAAAGGGGGCATGTCCAACATGTTCAGATTGGCATTTTAAACCATGCCTGGTTGAAAGGATTGGAAATTCCACCAAAATTGAAGATCTTAATTATTTTGCAAAGGTAGACTTTAATAAATGACTTAAAAAAATCTAAACATTTTCCCAACAGTGAGTTTTATCAAGGGAAATTATTAGAGGTCCCAAAAATCAACTTCTTGATGTCTCAACGACAATTCTAACAGAAGAGAACATGTCTGCCTCAAAGTTTCTACGATCTCAGCGTGTGTGTGGCTGCCCACAGGGTGCTGTGATGCGTTTAGTGCAGCAGTACATAGTTGGAGGGAAGATGCATGTGTTCTTCCAACCTGCTTGCAACCCTCCTGCTTTTAGCTTGCTGCTGCTGGCTAGCCCTTGTGGTGAACAGGGAAGCATCCTAGCATGTAAGCCTTCCCTCGCCAGTACATAGCTTCTCCTTCACCAAGACTCCTGCCTGGCCTGCATACAGCAGAATGGGACTGATCATCAACACCCAAAAGACAGAAGTAATCTGTCAGATGAGTGCCGGCCTCCTAAGCCACCCAACAACCTTCACAGCAGAAGGGCAACAGCTGGCCACTGTTCCTGCCTTCAGATATCTGGGAAGCATACTATCTGACACCTGCACAATGGATGATGAGATCCAATACCGCCTCAAACAAGCCTCAACATCTTTTGGTCATCTAAGGAGAAAGGTTTTCCAGAACAGCAACCTCAGTCTCCACACCAAAGTGCTTGTTTACAGAGCAGTATGCATCTCCACACTACTCTATGGATGTGAGGCATGGACCACCTACAGCCACCGTCTCAGAAGCCTGGAGGCCTTCCATGTGAGACGTCTCCAGAGGATCCTCAGCATTACTTGGGAGGACAGAGTGCCACACACACAGGTGCTGGAGTGGGCAAACAGCTGCAGCATGGAGTCAACCCTAAACCACCATCAACTTGGGCATGTCATTCACATGCCCAGCCAACAACTCCCACGCAAAGTCCTCTATGGCCAACTACACCTTGGTCAATGCACTGCTGGTGGGTAGAAGAAGCAATTCAAAGACCAAATGAAGACCACATTGAAAAGATGCCAGATCAACACCTCTTCTTTGGAGGAACTTGGCTCCTGCCACATCATCTGGTGCTTTCACGTCTCACAGGGAGTGAAGTATATGAAAAACCAGCGCACACAACACCGTGTAGCAAAGCGTGCAAAGAGGCATGCTTGCAAAGCTACCCTTGCCCCCCACCAGCACCACTTTTACATGCCCGGTCTGCAACCGCAACTGTGCATCCAGGATCAGATTATTTAGCCAACAAAGGACTCACAAATAGGAGAAGATGGTCATCATCAGATACGATGGACAACCAGCACTACCTCAGCAAACATAATTTCATTTCCTTGATCTTAAAGTCATTATTCAAAACTCAAAAACTATATGAGTGGATGGGACATCTTGAAAAAATGTCTACTTTTGCAGAACAATTTAAGAATCAATCACTGTTGAATTTCTCTTTAAAGGAAGGACTCTCCATGCGGAGTTGGCATGTCAGTGTAAGAATGGGCCGATCTTGCCAATTACAAAAAAACACAACCTGGGTCTCAGCCTATTTCTGCTAACGTTCCAGTTGTTTGCCTCTGCGCCTTTTAAAATCACCTCAAGGAGGTGGCAGGGACAAGGAGGGGAAATAGAGAGACTTATTTTAAACTCATTTAAACATAAAGAACCTACCAAGACATTTCTTGTCCACATATGAATGGATGGTCCAAAACAGAAAATAAAAATGTAATCTTAAAAAAAAAAACAAAAAAAACACAAAAAAACCCCAACAAAAACAAAACAAAAACCGTGATTCTCTCTCCCCCCATGGTTTTGCAGTTGTCGATGTACCCCACTGTCCCTCCTCTACCATCCTCCCTTGCCTCCTTTCTTCTTCTTCTGAGGGGCCTTCTTTCGGGTTGCCCCTGAGGCAGCAGGTTTCTGCTGGCGTGGGGGTACCACATTGCTGGTGGCAGAGCCAGATGCAGAGCCTGGCCGAGGTGAGGTGGGCGGGCTACTGGCTGTCTTACTGGCATCACTGGAAGAGATCAAGAAGAATTTCAATGAAGGAAAAAAAAAATCACAACAGCTTTTACATTCATCTGGTGGCTCCTATCAAGAGCAACTTACAATTTGTAACTCAGCAGGATACCCTGCAGTTCAGTCACGTAAGGTTGTTAGGCTACACTGCTGCTTCATTGGAAATTTATTTTTCACCTTCTCGATTGAATGACCAACAGCAGTGCATCTATGGTTTAGTTGTCCTTGTACCATTTACATTGTTGTTTTTTTGGAGAAAGTTACTAGAAGGGCCTATTCAGACAGCTTTTGTATTACCAGGAGAAGTCTGTTGATTTTTAATCATAACTTTAGAAATCCAGAAGGCTTTTCCCCTCACAGAACAAATTACTGGGATATTTTCAGGTTTTCCTGGTAAAAATTACCAACTGTACTTTGGCAGCTTTGACTACAGTGCATCCGGAAAGTATTCACACCCCTTCACTTTCCCCACATTTTGTTATGTTACAGTCTTATTCCAAAATGGATTAAATTCCTTTTTTTTCTCATCAATGTACACACAATACCCCATAATGACAAAGTGAAAAAGGTTTGTAGAAATTTTTGCAAATTTATTAAAAATAAAAAACTGGAATATTGCATGTACATAAGTATTCACACCTTTTGCTATGACACTCAAAATTGAGCTCAGTTTCATCCTGTTTCCACTGATCATCCTTGAGATGTTTCTACATCTTGATTGGAGTCCACCTCTAGTAAATTCAATTGACTGGACATGATTTGGAAAGGTACACACCTGTCTATATAAGGTCCTACAGTTGACAGTGCATGTCAGAGCAGAAACCAAGCCATGATGTCAAAAGAATTTTCTGTGGACCTCCGAGACAGGATTGTATCGAGGCACAGATGTGGGGAAGGGTACAAAAAAATTCTACAGCTTTGAAGGTCCCGAAGAGCACAGTGGTCTCCATCATTCGTAAATGGAAGACGTTTGGATCCACCAGGACTCTTCCTAGAGCTGGCCGCCTAGCCAAACTGAGCAATCGGGGGAGAAGGGCCTTGTTCAGGGAGGTGACCAAGAACCTGATGGTCACGCTGACAGAGCTCCAGCGTTCCTCTGTGGAAATGGGAGAACATTCCAGAAGGACAACCATCTCTGCAGCACTCCACCAATCAGGCCTTTATGGTAGAGTGGCCAGACGGAAGCCTCTGCTCAGTAAAAGTCACATGACAGCCCGCTTGGAGCTTGCCAGAAAGCGCCTAAAGGACTCTCAGACCATGAGAAACAAGATTCTCTGGTCTGATGAAACCAAGATTGAACTCTTTGGCCTGAATGCCAAACGTCACATCTGGAGGAAACCAGGCACCTCTCATCACCTTGCGAATACCATCCCTACAGTGAAGCATGGTGGTGGCAGCATCATGCTGTGGGGATTTTTTTCAGCGGCAGGAACTGGGAGACTAGTCAGGATCGAGGGAAAGATGAATGGAGCAAAGTACAGAGAGATCCTTGATGAAAACCTGCTCCAGAGCGCTCAGGACCTCAGACTGGGGCGAAGGTTTACCTTTCAACACGACAACGACCCTAAGCACACAGCCAAGACAACGAAGGAGTGGCTTTGGGACAAGTCTGTGAATGTCCTTGAGTGGCCCAGCCAGAGCCCAGACTTGAACCCCATTGGACATCTCTGGAAAGACCTGAAAATAGCTGTGCAGCGACGCTCCCCATCTAACCTTACAGAGCTCGAGAGGATCTGCAGAGAAGAATGGGAGAAATACCCCAAATATAGGTGTGCCAAGCTTGTAGCTTCATACCCAAGAAGACTTGAGGCTGTAATCGCTGCCAAGGGTGCCTCAACCAAGTACTGAGTAAAGGGTGTGAATACTTATGTACATGCAATATTTCAGTTTTTTATTTTTAATACATTTGCAAAAATTTCTACCAAACCTTTTTGGCTTTCTCATTATGGGGTATTGTGTGTAGATTGATGAGAAAAAAAAAGGAATTTAATCCATTTTGGAATAAGGCTGTAACGTAACAAAATGTGGGGAAAGTGAAGGGGTGTGAATACTTTCCGGATGCACTGTACACTACCACCTAACTGACAATTACAGACTTGTAGACATGGGACCTTAATTACAAAGGCCAGATAACTAGCAGTGGGATCGAGCACCATCACTCTTTATAGCGCTACAGATCCACTTGGAAGAATGTTTGCCTGTTTTTGTTGAGTTGTGTAAACTACTGGTGTTTAATATGTAAAAAAAAAAAAAAAAAAAAAGCAAAGAGGTGAGACATTCACACCAGTTTGTTGGTTGTTTTTTTTTTTTTTTTTTTTTTTTACTGGATTGCCGTTGTCGCCCAGTAAATTATTCTACCACCTAAACTTGACTCTAGCAGAGTTGTGCATTGATTGAGCTCGACTCCATTGGTACAAAGTGGTGAACTCACAGATCGGCGCAAGCTCCTGTAGTTGCTCCCTGTGTGCCTTTGCCAATTTGTTCCTTCTTCTTGCCCTTTTTCCGTCCTCTGTAGTAGGAGCGCTCCCTCATGGGCAACCATCTCTCTGGGTCAGGAGTCGCTTTGGGGTCAAAGTTCTTGGGTAGTTTGCCTAGAAAATTAAACAAGAGTACATTGCCGAAGAGCAGAGCTGATGAAAATGACAGTATGTGCCATCTTGGGGTCCAAGATGAATGATACGGTAATTGATGAATTTATAATGCAGACTGTCTATTTTGACCACAATTCACTATCTCAAGTTCAATGAAATAAGTCTTCATTGGACAAGGTCTGGTCTGCGCAAGTGTCTTGATGACCAAGATGTTAAGTCACCAAATATCCTTAAAAAAAAAAAAATCCTCCATTTTCTCCCAAATTGTACCTGGCCAATCACCCCGCTCTGTGAGCCGTCTCGGTCGCTGCTCCACCCCCTCTGCCAATCCGGAGGGGGCTGCAGACTACCACGTCTCCTCTGATACAGGTAGTCGCCAGCCGCTTTTCACCTGACAGTGAGGAGTTTCGCCAGGGGGACATAGCACATTGGAGGATCACGCTATTCCCCCCAGTTCAGCCTCCCCCCCAAACAGGCGCCCCGACCGACCAGAGGAGGCGCTAGTGCAGCGACCAGGACATACTCACATCCGGCGTACCACCCGCAGACACGGCCAATTGTGTCTGTAGGGACGCCCGACCAAGCCGGAGGTAACACGGGGATTCGAACTGGCGATCCCTGTGTTGGTAGGCAACGGAATGGACCGCTATGCTACCCGGAGGCCCACTGAATATCCTTTTAACAGGCATCAATGTATTTACATTTTTGTTTCAATCAATTGAAGTGCAGGTATTACTTAATATCTCCCTTTTGGGAGACTATTTATGGGAAGTTTTATTTGAGGAAAAATAGGAGCCAAAGTCACTTACATATTAAGAAATCCTGAAACATTTCTGATGTGTGGATAACTAGCCTCATTTTGACCACATTCTAAATCTTAAAAAAAAATAATCAAACAGACGGATTTCAGCAGAACATTTGTCTTTATGCCAGCAACAACATGTTATTCAGAGAAACCTCTTTTCAAGCCATGCTTTCACTATCATTTCAAATGACTCACTCTTTTTGGGAGTAAACTTATGCGTCAGGCACAGATAACGTTGCCTGGAGGTTGACAGTGTTTGATTCATGGGCCAAGCAGTAACAACGAACCTTTTTTCTTCTTCCTCTTCTTTTTGATGTCTCCTTGGCTGAGAAGAGAGCACAGACCAATCAAGGCTTCATTTATAAAAGGACTATATGACCACTGTAGGTCAATGATTTGCAAAGTGGGCACTAAGGTTTTAAGGCTTTAGTTCTGTGTGATTCACTAGAAATTATCAATTAAATTGAAAAACTAGGCAAAATAATTAGTGTCATTTCTTTTTCTTTTTTTTTAAACATTTGTAACCCTGTGATGGCCTGGCGGTCTGTCCAGGGTGTCTACCCACCTACCGCCCAATGACTGCTGGGATAGGCTCCAGCATCCTGCGACCCTGGTTGGGATAGGTGACTTGGATAATGGATGGATGGATGGACAATATTTGTTCAGGATTTTCCGCCTTTATTTGAGGGTGCTTTTACACCTGAGCTGTTTGGTCCGTTTAATCAAACCTTGGAGGGTTTACCCCCTTGGTGCAGTTCGTTTGGGCAGGTGTGAACACAACAATCACAGTCGGGTGCTGACCAAAACAACCAGACCAAGACCTTGTTGAAGAGGTGGTCTTGGTCCGGTTACGAACAAACTGGTACAGTTCATTTGTGGTAAAAAACATGATCTGACCTAACTGCAGGAAGCATACCACACTTTTAGGATTAAACCAGCTCCCGTTGCCCTGTAGGGAGAACAGTAGTTGCACAAATGCCAGTTGGGTAGTTGAAGTTGATACTCAACAAAAAAGATTACAACGGATTCGTCTTCTTCTTCTTTTGGCTTGTTCCCCGTTTCTCAGGGGTCGCCACAGCGGATTTTACAGTTTCCATTGGTACTGCACAGCACCAATGGCGGCTGTTGTTAACCCGGGCCATGACTGATCCTGTATAAAGCCTAGACCGATCCGGTATGGTCTTGTCAATCCACATAATGATTTGGCAAAATGTTATATCGGATGCCCTTCTGGATGCAACCACTAACTATGGATGGGGCCACAGGTAAAGCACTGGCCGCCATCCCAGTATTCATGAACTTGTATCCATGCCTGTTGCCAGCGTCCAAAACGTGTTTTCCCTGGAATCTACAATGATGGAAAGAGTGTGCATTTTGCACCTGGCATCTCCCTTCTATGGTAGCAAGCAGTACAAACGTATAGCAATGCCCTTTGTAGCCTAAATCCAAACATTTGACAGCCAAAAGACAGTAATGGTGGCTTACCCTTGTTCTTTAGGGAGGTTTTCTCCTGGGACCTTGGCGGCCTTTTTCCTGACAAAGTTGGCTCCATGGGAGTTCTCTAGCTCGTCCACATCCACATTGAAAGACATGGTATCAGGCGAGGGAAGGTGCTTGCTTAGGCTGGTGGATATTGCTGAGGATATATTTTAAAATTTTTGTTGGCAGTTGATTTCAAATACCATTTTCATTTTGTTCTAGACATCTAAAAATGAAAGTATTCTGAACAAAATGTCCACACACAAAATTGCCGATTTTCTTACAAATCTATAGAAATATAGTTAGATTTTCACAATATGGTGTTCTAATGTCAACCACAGCACTTCTTTTTTTTTATATAAATTTATTTCTGATTTTTCCCTTTTTTCTCCCAATTTAGTGGCCAATCGATCCCTATTTTACTTCAAACACCCACCCTTGTACTGCATGTGTTCGCCAACTGCATCTCTTGGGCTGGCAGTCTCGAAGGAGACGCCTCCCCACTTTCGTGACAAGGCGAATCCAGGCCGAACCACTGCTTTATCTGACACACACAGAGACGCATTCATGTGACGAACACAAGCCGACTCCGCCCCCCTCCCGAATACAGCGTTGCCAATTATTGCTGCTTCATCGAATCCGGCCATAGTCGGATCTGATGAGACCGGGGCGTGAACTCCGGTGCCCAGTGGGCAACTGCATCGACACAAAGCCGATGCTTAGACCGCTACACCACCGCGGACCTGCCACAACACTTCTAAAGAAAAACCCATACACAGATGACACGTTTACCAGTAACACTGATATTACAGCTAACACGCAATAGTGATTATAATCAAACTGTGTGCATTATTTGCATTAAAAAAAAATCAGCAGTTCTGTTATAATCACAAGTTCCTGGTGTTTTTGTGTATTCCATCTAAAATACGTTGGCTGAAAAGGATACGACTTTGCTTTATCCGTGTCGACAAGAGAGTAGGCTGAGATGAGCTGTGCCAAGGTGTGGACGTCATTGGTATTTTGCCTGTATTGGGAATGACAATGCATGACAATTAAGACAAGGGAACATTTCTTTGCTGACAGTTGACAGGACAGACCAAGGACCATCGTCAAAACAGAATATGCTTCAGTTTTAATTCTTTTCTTTTGTCAAGTGAATTTTCTCTGGGATGTCTCACTATGAAAGGCTTGCACCAGGATCACATTGCCTGGGCTATATGAAAACCATTACAAACACTTGAACTGAATGATGTGTGCTGCCAAGACACTTCAACAACATCAAAAGTAGAAACACAAGCTGCATGAGCTGGATCGAACAGTCTTAAAAACACATCTTGAATTACAGTCCATGCTGCTGCACTCACTTCCACAGCTGCTCCAGATCACTGATGGCTTCTTTTTTCCGTCCGTACTTCAGTTTGAAGTTGGCAGCTTCTCGTACAAGAGCCAGGTGCACGGAGGACCCAGGCTAATGTGGCAGGAACAATGTGGTTAGACAATGGAAAAATTTTATATACGAGATATAACAGTGTAACCAAAAAAACATCAATATAAAATATAAAAGAAAGCAGCGAGAACACAATATTGGGTACCAACCTGTTTGGCCTGGTAGTACTGAATAGCTTGGGTGAAAACATCAATAGCACTGTCGATGTCCTCTTCATGTGAGTACATCGTTACTAGGGCTGAAATCTGAGAAATAACTCTTGCTGGTAAGCTTGATGGTTATTTTAGTGAGTAAGTAAGATAAATGAACAATATACTGATATACCACTAACTGGATGGTAAAAACAAACAGCCATCAGCTGGTAAAAATTGGCAGTGGCTGGTAATTCTGGCTACTTTAGCAGTCCCTTTGGAAATTAACTAATCAGCAGATTAGACCAAATGGTCTATTAAAATAGAAAACTTGCTGGTAAAATGGTTAACTTGAGAAGTGAAAGGCAGACAAAAACGATCAGTTATGAATTTAAAAAGAACTCTGCACTGCTTAGACTTACCATCCCTTGTTTGTGCTTGAAATCTTCAATGGACCTCAGGATGTCACAGGCTTTTGTAACATGACCTGAGGACAGAAAAGTTTAATTACACATCCTCTGAAGGCTAAAGATATGACAAGTAAAGCAGGCTCAGCCCACAAATAAGACCGACTGTGTAACCATTACTGAAAATGAAATCCCGAGGAACTAAGGCTGGTAGAGTTATATTCAGATGGTAAATTTACGTGGTCTTCAGCTCATGACACCACGTAAAAACACAAGAGTACCTTGAATCAAGTAGAGTTGTGCCATTGTCAGTTTAATACCCGATGCGCTCTCTGGATACTCATCTGAAAATTGCTTAAGAATAGAAGCACAAACGATATGGTGTGATAAATTACATTGGCTTGAACAAGCATAATATCCTCGTCATCCTATATATTGATTTTCATGAAATACAATCACACAGACTACGACTGTTCCTGGGGTAGATAGTCTTTAATAGAGGTATTACAAATGATCAAATATGTATTTAACTAATACATATTGCTATTTAAACCAAACTATAAGCTTCAATGTCAATGAGAAATCTCCATTGCCATCTTACATTTACATTAAGTAGCACAGGGAAAAGCAGCCCTAACCTTGTCAGTGCCACTGCCGGACTCCACCCACACAGCTACACAGGGAATTCAAAACCCATAACTGTGGTCATGTTCATTTCACATGCCCTGCTCAATTCATTTGGATTATAAGTTTTTTTTCAAGGACACGTATCAGACTCATAACAACCTTGCTATGTTGGTAGTTTCTGTACCTGTAGCAGCTCAATAGCCTTGCTGTGCTGCTTCTCTCTGCACAGTTGGGCCACCTGAATCAGAACTGGGTGTGGGTGACTGGGGTTCTGGGTTCGGAGATTAGACGACAGCTTTCTGCACTGGTCAGCCTGTTGGGAGCAGGTGGCACAAAAACATCCTGATTATTGATAGAATTGAAAAGATCCTGGGTACTCTCTGTACCCTCCCCTTATCTTAATCAACTGACAACATATGTACTGGAATCCACTTTGGTGGCAGTAGTGAAGAGACACAATAAAAGCCTACTTCACACCGCAAACAACTGATCCCCAACTGTCTTTGACCTGCCTCCGTATACTCAGACTCAACCTTACTGTATAAAGGTCAGGGTTAGGGATTTGCCATGAAAATTATAGAGTGAAACTGAGGTTTCACATAGTGACATAATATCTCTATACTATCCTTAACCTTCGATAAACAAGGTCTAGTCAAGCAAGTAAAAGATGGTCATTTATGAGTCTTGCCACTCATATCACCCTTGTATTTTCAGCACTGGTATGAATACAGCGAATTAACAAATTATAGATGCCCCACTGTGAGGTCGTCTCCTGTGGCTGTTGTTTGCTTCAGAATATACTCCGCTATATCCATACCTGGTTGGTGTACATGGCCAGGAGGGCTTTGTTGAACTCTATGGCTTGTAGCTGTTTCTTGGCCAGCTTGTACTCCACACCTTCAGCGTTTGTCAGTTTCACCTTCTTCTTTGAGTCAAACACGTTTTGGTCCTGCAAGAATACATAGGGTTGTAATTTATAATAAAAAAAAGTATAAGGGTCCGCAGTCGTGTAGCGGTCTAAGCATCGGTTTTGTGTCGATACAGTTGCCCACTGGGGACCGGGGTTTGCGCCTCGGTCCCCTCAGATCTGACTATGGCCGGATTCGATGAAGCAGCAATAATTGGCAATGCTGTCTTCAGGATGGGGGCGGAGTTGGCTTGTGTTCGTCACATGAATGCGTCTCCGTGTGTGTCGGAAAAAGCAGTGGTTCAGCCTGGATTCGCCTTGTCACGGAAGTGGCGAGGCGTCTCCTTCGAGACTGCCAGCCAGAGAGATGCAGTGAACGCATACAGTACGAGGGTGGGTGTTTGAACTAGAATAGGGATCGACTGGCCACTAAATTGGGAGAAAAAGGGAAAAATCGGAAATAAATAAATAAAAATAAATAAACAAATAAAAATCCAGTATATAAACTACTTCTATTCCAATGGGATTCTGACACTTTACAGACCTCTCAATGTCTATTCAGTTTATTAAAGCCTACTTTAATGTATAATTCTTTCAGAAGTGGTGCTCAATTTTGAGGAGATAGACACCAGTTATAGAGGCAACCAGTATGATCAGCATGACATGGAGGACTCTATGTCACATAGGTGTAAAATGTGGTAATATTTGTGATCTACCCACCTTGTTGATTGTAATGATGTTGTTGGCAGTCACTGCAAGCAGTCCCACATCTGATGGCCTGCAATTACATAGGGACATTACGAGGGAACTATTCAAAATTGGGTGCTTGTGACCACAAGGTTGCTCGTACAAACCTGGGTGACCTGGTAGAATCTGGGGTGGGAAAGCTACAACAGCTAATTCCAAATTGCCTTTGAGCAAGACACTTAATGCTCAAGTGCTCCACTATTGTGCTCAGTGGTACACAACAGGAGACAGGTCATGCTTGGCAGCTCCAAGGTGTGTGAAACTTATGATTCAGCTTATAACATTTAGAATGGTTTTAATATTCTCATTCTCTCTTCTCTGTTCCAATTCGATAATCAAGTGAAATGAGTTTTATACACTGTGGCAAAACAATATTTTGAGAAATATTGGAAGAATACTGACAAAGGAAAAAAAAAAGACACATGTTAAAAGTGAAAATGCAGGCATAGATTTATATACTGATAAGTTACAAAGAAGAAAATGCTCCAGCCTGTAAAACAGATGGACCTGGCAGGCACAACCACCATAGACAGACTCACTTGAGTTTGATGACCTGGTTGTAGAGCTGCAGCGCCTCTTCTGTCCGGCCTTGTAACTGCATGATATAGGCCATCTGAGAGTGGATGACAGCTAGCTCCGACTCAATGTCCTCTTCCGTTACATCCTGCAGAAGCGAAATCTCAGAAATGTCAGTGGCTGTGTTTCAATAAATCAGAGATGGAAGTCATTAAACTATCAGGGCCAGGCATACGGTGATTACAATGGCGCAATGGCATGGTGTCTGTCTTGTCTACCTGGTTCCTAAAGTGTCATTGTCTTTTATATCCACACTTCTTTTGCCACCATCTAAAATCTATTTGAGTTTGTGCCACAAAATTATTTCAACCTTGTGACAGAGCCTCAAAGTAAACATTGTTGTTGGGGTACTATCAGGTATCATATGGATGAAATATTGGGGAAATACTATCTTGATACAGAAAAAAACAAAAAACAAAAACAAAACTGGTCAACCTTGCATCAGAGCAATCAAACTTTAACAATTTCATAAAATCAGTGACTCTTTAGAAATGACTGCAACACTTACAGAATCTTCTGCCAGGGAAATTCGGCAAAGCTCTATAACAAAAGACGACAAAACAATTTGGCGATGTTAAGGATAGAGCCAAGTGAAACAGTGACTCAACAGGAAAGGCAGAGTGATATACAATTTACCTTCTGCTTGTCGCAGTTTATTTAGGGCCTCTGTAAGCTGTCCTTGGCCAATCAGATTGCAGGAGGCATTATAGCATAGCTCATACGTTGTCTCAGGTAGGCCCAGATCATCCTGCAAGGAGGAAAAACAAAAACAAAATAACCACTTTAATTGCTGAGAATCATAATGTACAGTAATTTCTTACTGTGACACTGGTCCAGAGACAGACAACAAAAAAGTTTCAACAAGACTAGGTCAAAACCTAGTATTTGGCTGGATCGTGTATGACCAATGTTCAAAATTGTGGCCAATTTGTCACAGGGATAGTCAGTGGCACTATCTATAATGTGAATTCCTGGATATTAAAAGTTAATCTACAATTTTCTGCAGTGGTCCCAGAAACATTTACTGTTAAAGTGCACTGAAGTAGCATATCTCATGACATGGTTAAGCTACGTGCAAGTTAAAAATAATAATAAAAAAAGTTATATATGCAGTTGCAAGAACAATACTTTCCACTCATCTTGGGATGTTTGAGTTGAAAGAAAACTTAATTGTAATTACAACTATTCTAACGATCTGGTAACTCCTCCTCTTTCATCTGTTTCTATCTGTGGATGTCTCGTTTTTCTAAGACTCACTCTATATACAGTGTTTTCTTTAAAGTGACTGTTGGGGTGCTTTAACTGTGCGCTCTCCCTCATGCATCTCAGCACATGGAGAGCTATTTTCTCTCCCACTCTGCTCTATGCTGGACTGTTACAAAGCACAACCAGATGTGGAAAGAGCAGCAACATATTCTGTTCTAAGCATTTCAATAGTATCCACAAGCAGCAATATATTCCGTTTGTTAGTGTGCGACAAATGGGAAATGCACTGGAACCGCTGTGCTGATTCATTTTGAAAGAGGGAAACTCCAATAGGGAAACTCTCACTTCTGTGTTTACCAGTGACATCATTGGTTGGCCGGCCAATCTTGTAACTTCAGTGACGTTGTTGGTCACTTGATCCAGCGGCCCAATAATGTAACTTGTTCTCTCAGTCACTCTAAACAAGATCACTCAAACATGATCAGCGACAGACATTCACGGTTGCAGGGCTGGCCCCGCTGGCTGGTCCAGCCAAAAAACAAAACAAAAACATACGGACACACACACAGACTTAAAATACAGCTCAGAGTGACAATGCCAGGCTTGCGTTTCACTCTGTACATTCAACATTACATAGCTGCATAAATTTAAGCAGTGTTGAAAACGCAAGTGAAACTGAATGTAATGAAAAATTGTACATAAAGTTTGAGTTTATGGGGGATTAAGTTAACTTGACATCCAATTGTCATTGTGGGCAAAGTGTGAGGAACTGGGTTATATGGACATAAATCATCCATCTAGGAATCTAACCATAACCTATCCAACTCCTAATGGTGGGCTGATCTGCCAAAGACGAGACACTGAGCACAGGCAGCTATGAAATCACAATGGAGAAAACAAATATGTCAAACATCCTCAGATATTTGTAACATGAACACTGATGCAAGTTGCAGAGATTCAATACATTTCAAGTGATGTATCAAGTCAAATTTCTTCTACACGCAGACTGACTACATTAGTAAAACATTGTAATTTGATATGATAATCTGATGGATGCTTAAAATTTAAATGTCATGGTGGAGAAGCACTCACCATATTAGCCTTCTCCCACTGATTCATTGCTGCTATCACAGCAGCGAGGTTGGTCTTCCTCTCCTCCTCATACTCATCCTGGGAGTTCCGGATCAGGTCAGTATAGACTGCCTTGCACTCATCATAGCGCTCCAGTCTGTACAGCTAGGCAATGAAATGACAGATAGCTTCAGTCAGCAGGGCCCTTTAACCCTAAGGTTTGACTCCCAAAGGCATGGGAATCAAACATAATAGCCTTCAATTATAAAAAGGTTCAACTGCAGTGGTTTTGTGATTACGATCAAAGTCAAGCAATGGTTGCAGATAATTAAGGAAAAAAGTGACAATCTGGTTTACAGTGATTGTCCTAGATTTTCAGGTGTCAAACACGAAAACAAATTTGTATGTTTATTAAAGATATGAATAGTTTAGTGGTCAATTTCATTTACTTATTAAAACACAAGATTCTTTTGATAATCAGTATTTTTACAATAATGAGCCCTACAGATTTTTGAAAAGTTATATCCAGTCCACTATTTGATCTGGCTCACACCAGCAGAGGCTTACCACTTGACCATAGAGCTCCTTCAACTTGTCAGTCTGCTCAGATGCACTTTCAATGGTCTTCAGGGCACTTTCCACTCTGTTCAACCGGTACTCACAGTAAGCCTTCTCAAAAACGACAAGGTCACTGTGGAAGGATAGAAATAAATGGGTTGTATCGTTGCCAGGTATGGGCAATTAGAGGAGTTCCTAATCAGCAAGGCTGGTACCTGGAACATTTTTTTTTTAATTTGTATAGCCCTATTTCTAACAATGTATATTTACAAAGGGCTTAACTTTAAATAAAAAGCAAAGGCTGGTTGAAAGAATTATAGCATGCCAGCTAAAATAAGTTGATGTTCAGAATAGATTTTACAGTGAATAACTGGAAAAGGGAAGCATTGTAAATAAGCTGATGATCCTGTGTGACTCATGAAGAGAGCACCAGCATGTGGCAGAAACACTACCAAATTCAGAGGTTACAAGATGATCAACTATACTTACATGTGGTTTTGAAAGGCAATTGGGTGGAAAAGCACCCCTTAGATATCCTATTATTATTGCTTATTCATTGTTCGGCACAGCCATTTCCATCATGGACAGGACACACACACACACTACATTTCATAATATACCTGCCAAGCACTTTTGAAGAGGCGTTCATGACATTCAGCGCCTCTTTAAAGCTGCCATTCTGAACAAGGCATACGATTTTACAATGAAGGGCTGTCACGTCATCCTTGACTTCTTGCAAAACTGCAAAAGAAAATAACACGAGTCAAAACACAAATAAGTAACGTGCAAAGCACAAAACTCCAAATAAGGATGCAAGTTCGTGGTTCTTACTTCCAATTACGGGCAGTAAACTCACAACAGGGGTGATTTTCAGTATTGTCATTGAACAGAACAGACTGGACGGCTATGATCAGCTACAGCTTTCATCCAAGCTGTCTGGCTAGGGACACGTCACTAGTCAGCAAGGACGACATATTTATAAGACAAGCTATTTCTTTAAATCAACAGACGCATAGCAGCACATGACTTGGTAGCTTTATCGCTGCAGCATGTGGCGTGGATGAATCTTTCGTCACACAAACTTAGACCACTGTGCAGTTTGACGGTTTGCAGCAGACTGACGTTAGCCTGGCTAAAGGCTAACAGCTGTTCAGCTCACCGATCAGTCCCTCTGCTAATCAGCACGTCGAACAGAAATCAGAAATTATCAGCGACATCACAATAAGCAGCTCTCGCAGGAGCTAAATCGGATGAAATAAAACCGTACTTTTGTTTAGGGCTTTAAGGGCTCTGGTGAAGTCGCCATTCTGTCCACAGCGGTTCACTTCGGTCCACAGCGAAGCGGCTAAGCCTCCACCACTCGCCATTTTCGCTGCATGGGTATTGGGGTTACCGGAAGCAGAAGATTTACACTTCCAGGTAATTAAAGGATAAACTTAATCTCGGTTGTTCAGACATAAAGACCAACCAATGACAATAATATAACTTTTTTCAACTTAATTAGTACTATAAGACATAAAACAGTGTATAGCGATGGAATAAATTACAGATATCGTAGTTTAATTAATTGGCTTAGCCTAAATTGAAACTGAAACCGATATGCCTCAAACTATATTATATCTCAAACAAATTACAGCAAATGAAACGTTGATTTACTGGGTTTTAACTGTTTGAGGATTTTTACGCGTCTAAAACGAACGGTGGTCCGCGGAGCGCATGCGCAATGGGTCACTCTAGCTCTCACGCGCAGCCGTTGTGGTGTAGGCTGCAGTGTCAAGCCAAGCGACGGGGTGTTGTTGTCTTTTTCCAGGGCTGGTTGTCAAGCTTTTGTCCAGGAGAGATGGCCGGGATTAAAGGTATGTAAATTGCTGTGGTCATTCTCCAAGAGAAACAGAACTGAATTCCGGCAGAGTTTTTGCCGTGGTTGCATTTCACGGCTGTAGATTGATGCGCTTGCTATTACGGCAAGCTAGCTGCAGTGAGTAAGCCGCAAGAAGGCCAACATAGGCTACAACAAGTACCTTTTACTCTGTTGGCTTTGTAGCCAAGCAGCTAGTAGCCGCTAGCTTTGTCACTGGCAATGAGAGACCTATGCGCTCTTATCGGCAATCATGCGGCGTCGCTTCTATTACCCGCATTTCATTTACATGTGGCACTGTCGGCACTGCTGTTAAGATAATTAACGCTAATTGGCTCTGCCATGCCTGAATTTTTGTGACACCTGCAGTCTGATTGACAAGTGGCGTCAGCGTTAATGTCTATTCAGGCGGTTAGACTGCCTCCTTTAAATATAGCTAACAACTATGCTTAGTGAGTGTACGGTTAAAAGGCTCACGTCATTCTTGAGTGCCAGTTGATTTTTTATTTATTTATTTAACTCTGTGAAATCAGCTGATTCATCACATGATGGTTTCGCCTCTCAACCGAAAGTATTAGCTAGAGGCCCGACTCGCATGGTCAGATGGTCTCTTGAGGCTTTCTGAACACACACACACACACACACACACACACACGTTTGCATGCACAGATCACAAAAGACCATTGTCTGACTGAGGGCTAATTACCCTCCTCTGTTCCTCATCTAGCTCTGATCAGCCTGTCTTTCGGTGGAGCCGTTGGCCTCATGTTTCTCATGCTAGGATGTGCCCTTCCTGTGTATGAGTAAGTACTACATCACCTCTTGTTGTGATGCTGGCTTGAACCTCCTTTCACAAGATACAACCACAACTATTGCTCATCTTATTCCCCATTCTGTCATTGTGATATAGTGTGATGCTAATGGTGCATTTTTATTTAGAACACGCTTTTCAAATTGAACAACATTCAAGCAGTATGAAAGCTCAAAGTAGAATCAGAACGCATGAAAGCTAAGTAAAACAAATAAGCCTGAATGAAATTAAGCTATTTTGGAGAAAAAGGCCAAAGTCTACAATGCCTTCTGGTAGATGGGAAAAGGATTCTTAAGACAAGCAGTGGTTAAGCAAAAGGTCTTATCATAGTGTATCACTTTGTTCTGGGGGTATGGAGGTTGGATAGTTATAGACTAGTAAAATGAGTGGGTAAAGATGTCAGAAAATTGACAAGAGGATGAATTTAAACTAGTCTAAAATGTCAAGTCGGTGTATATTTTGGCCTATAACAAACATTTTTGAAGTCTGTTTGAAATTCAGTTAGAAACCTTTTGACTGTCCTGTATGAGGCAGTGTTTGTTCCATAGCCTTTCTATACTTTGACTGCACCCTCAGTGTTAAAACCAATGGCAATGTTCTTGCCCTCCCTCTCTTTCTGTCTGTCTGTCTCTGCAGCAAATATTGGCCACTATTCCTCCTTTTCTTCTATATCTTGTCTCCCATCCCATACTGCATTTCACGGAGGATAGTTGATGACACAGACTCAGCCAGCAATGCCTGCAAAGAGCTAGCCATATTCCTCACGACGGGCATCGTGATCTCAGCCTTCGGCCTGCCCATCGTCTTTGCTAGAGCCCAAGTAGTAAGTGAACTTTTTAGAGCACTTCGCGAAAACTAGGTCAGAGGGTTTTATACATTCTCATGTCACAACTGTTAGTGGACACAATTTAAAATCTGAAATTATGAGTCCCACATTTTATTAAAACAAAAAAAAAATCCTATGGTTCCCTGTAAGTTTTGATTTTTGTTGCTGTTGAATCTCTGTCAGTTATACCACTATACACTGAATAGAGGGTGACATATTAGCCCTTGATATTGGAGCCTTTTTACAGAAAAGCTATTTGCTTACATTTTCTGATTAGGATCATGAGAAGTGGATTAAACAACAGTCAAATTAAACCATTCCTCATTTCACTGGATCGTTTTGGAATCCCTTTAAGTAGGAAGGAAGGAACCCTTGCTGTAGAAAACAACTCAAGCCAAAAGACTCAATCATATTACTCCATTGAAGCAGGAAACACATTAACACATTCTTTAATCTACTGGCCAAAGCAACTGGAAAATCTAGGAATTTGAATGACATTTTCACTACTTGACCAGCCAAACGAATTTCAAAAACTGTGGGTTGGCTAACCCACAGTCATTCTCAGAATAAGTGGATTATCAATTACCCCCAAAGTATACAAGCGCTGGACTGGTGTTAATTTCCCACCCCTGCTGTGCCTGGAACATGTAGAGCAGTGGATTGAAATGTTGTTGTAAAATATTCTTTTTGGCGACCCACATGTTTTTGGCCTAGATACGCGCTGCAGAGCCGGCAGTATCAAGGAGCATTTGTTGACGTGAATTATTAACACTGATTTCCAGATCGCCTGGGGTGCGTGTGCGCTTGTGCTAACGGGTAACGCAGTCATCTTCGGTACCATCCTGGGCTTCTTCCTGGTCTTCGGCTCCAATGATGACTTCAGTTGGCAGCAGTGGTAAAATGGCATGAGGAGGGGTAGTCTGCGCCGTTTTTATTATTAGCGTTCAATGATTATTGTTGTTATAACTATTTGGTTCTTGTTATTTATATGGCCGCCCATCGACAGACACACAAAACCAGTGCAATACCTGTTTGTTTGTTTTTTTCCTTTCTTTATAATTGTCTGCATCATGTTGGACTCACACAAGTTGGATGGAAAAGTTGACTTTCATTTGGATTTTTCATATGTATAATTTAGATATTTCCTTTTAAGGCTTCGCTGTTGTGATTTATCACTGTCTGCGTACATTTGGGGTGTTTTAGGGTAATTAGCAGTGATCACAATTGCTTGTTATAAGTGAAAATATCCTTCTTTTTTTTAAAATCCAACTGAATGTCAAACAAGACTTGAATTGACAGGGCCCAGAGCTGCCTGATCTTTTTCCCTATTGAGCAATGTTCTGTGAAAAGAGCTGGGAGTTTTTTCCAGCGGACATAATCGTACATGTTGGAAACCAATACACTCTTCAATGAGTCTTTCCTGAGCGATGAATCAAGACAACAGGAACCATATTACAAGGACATTTTCAGGTCTCTTGGTTAGGAATTGTCTTCTTTTTTTTTGTTGGATACATTACAGGACGAATACAGGCAATTAGTTTGCATGTTTAACCAAGTTATTTTTTCCCTCTCTCTCTCGACCACCCACAGATGACAGTGTATTGTCCTGTTGATGTGTGTGTGAAGGAGTTAGGCTGTTGCTGTCAACACCCAATGCTTCCTTAATGTCAACACTTTTACCTTGGCAAAGGTGATATTGGTATCTAGTTCGCTGGATGGTTTTGTACATATTACAGGAATCTTTTTGGGGGTTTTTTTCCGATTTTTTTAAAAATTATTATTTCTCATCATTTCTCATAGAAGATGATTATTTCCGTTTTGTTGAGTTCCTCATCAACATCTTTAATGGAGAGGATGTTGTGGCGCGGAGGGACCAAGAACTTGACTGTTTTATTTTTACATTAAACAAAGGGAAAAATACGAATGCGGCACGCACGAGTCACGACTTTTGTTTTTCCTTTTGGAATCACATTTTATCCCTCCCCTCATCACAGAGATCAAATTCAAATGGCCCATTAATACCCAGGAGAGAAGTTTATGCAGACAGTTCCATGCCCTGTTCTGTCCATTTAAGCATTTTGCATTGATTTCTCTTACCTTGCTGTAATGATGGGCGGTCTTTGCCTTGCCTTGACCCAGCAGGAAAGGTTGAGAAAGCATGAAAAGACAGAAGTAGCCAGCCAGTGAAGGGATTAGGCCCCGAGAACAACAGCCCGATGGGAAACTTGAGGCCAATGCTACTAATAACCAAGCCTCAGTCAATTGATGTTAACCCTTTAACTGTTAAGGTGAGGCTATTTGGTTCTTGCTGCTTCATTGGAAAACAATCCAAAAAATATTGCATTTGCTTCAAAAGTAATATTTAGACCAACCCCTATCTCTAAAATGACATTTGGTCCAGGTTCAGAGCACCTACCATATGACGTCCTCAGGCCACCTTTATTGTGTGGGTTGAAAAAAAAAATAAAGCTCATGGTTTTTTGATTTCCACTTGAAGTTGCTAATGGGTACTCTGGCTTCTGTGAGCGGTCTGTACACGGGCTTGTGTAATTTGTGGTATCTCTAGGCTCAGCAGCAAGCAAGTCAGGTGCAGCTTTACAGTTTGCTGTTGCATGTAACTGTATTAGTGTTAGCTAAGCAAGGTATTAAGCATCTGTCACCCCATGTCAGTACACTGGTCTGTCACGTGGAGAGGGTGGATATTGTTTTTAGGTTTGTTTTGTTTGTTTTTTATCGCCGTGTCATGAATGGTTCTGTTATTTTTGTGAATTAGTGGTCTCTTGGAAAGAAGAGTTCTGCTCCAAACTTGCACATGTCCATTTTAGTTGCTAGGGTGGGGATCATTACAAGGCAAATCATTCAATATTTCTGAAATAAAAAGATAATCCTGTAAATGTGTTATTTTTGTCAGCCAACAACTTTACCATTGACACCTAGCGTATAAAAAAACCAGAAGAACCCCCCCCCCCCAAAAAAATGGCCTCAAGCGGCAAGGTTCAAACTTTACCTCACTAAATGCAAGGAAGCTGTTCCATTGGCCAAAATTAAAGCCGTAGCAGCATCGAGCGGAGTTCAGGCTTCACAAAGCTGAGCCAAGTCACTTCAGCTAGTTTGAGTCTGTTTAAAGGAGCGAGACCAATCACACACTGGTTTCATCATTACAATGTATACAGGAAAAGCATTCTAAATTCAACCAAGATGTCCATGTAGTAAATAACATCTTATCTTGTCTACCATACACATTGGGGAGCTCATTGATGAATAAAATCTAATTCAGTGCTGTTTATTAACATTTCCCTCCAAAAACAATTGGCAAAAGTAAATACTTTGACTGGAGTTAATGGAGGCTTGTGAAAAGAGAAAAGGGGTAATGCAATGGATGGTGCTGTTATGATGTTAAGCCATTTTTGTTCTTTCATCTACAAATGATCCAGGTTGTGTGGTATGTTTGATTTGTTGCTATGCTGAAGATGAATTGGTGGTTTATCCTCACAATTTGTTTTTTAAAAGGCAGACACGTGAAGACTCCAGGTATAGCTGATTGATTGCTGAGTCAATGAATGATCTTTAGAGTAGCATTTTCAATAGACATGACTGAAATATGAGCTAGTGCCAGCCAGGTGAAGAATGAGCATACGATAGAATGCAAAAGCTACTGTTTGGCCCAGATGTGCTATATTGTATATTATGTTGCACCCATTTGGGTTAAACATGTGCCTGAGCACTTGATAAGAAATTTATCAACTTATGTAGTGATTTTGCATTTATCATGTAACTCATAATGTACAACGAGGTGTCCAATTATACCGAGGTAATGCATTAGGCTAAGAACTCGAGAATGCTTAAAGGTTCTATATGTAATATTCTAGCCCCAGCTCGTCCTGTCTCGTAATACCACTTTGTACCTCAAGAGGTGGCTAGTGAGTCACTAGCGTCCAGTCTGCCCTCGGTCCAACATGAGAGGATGACATAGTCTAATACATAGTCTAATAAACTTTACAGTATCCTCAAAAATGTACAGCGAACTTAACAACCTTCCAATTGTGCCTCATTTCATAACAGTAATGGCAAGTGGTTGCAATATGGTGAACCAATTGCCATTTTTTTAGTCAATCCATTACTTGGTCCATACAATCTTGGGTTTTTGGCTATAAATATTTTAGCAATGCCAGGGACTGGAATTGCTCTGTTTAAATATTCATGAAAAATTCAAAGGAATTAACTGAAGTTATGTAGGTTTTTAAGTCCTATGAAATTTTTGTGTAGTGCCAAATCAGGCTAACAACTTTTGTTTTAAACTGTAGGGAAGGCCTGCTGAACAGAACTAACAGGTATTTAAATGTTAATAAGCATCACCCACTAAGTTGTTATTCTAAAAATGACAAACTACAGTCAAGTGAAAGGGTAAAGTGTATAGATGACTTAATAGATTTTCCACAACAAAAGAAGCCAAATGTTTATTTTTTTTTACATGCATGAGGCAGCATTGAACCTTCCGTAATGAAACAACAAAACAGTTACAATGGGAGGCAATTTACAATCAAGCAGAACTTTGAATAAAGTGCAGGAATTATTCAAACTGACCATTAAAAAACATGAGGGAAAAAAATTAAGCAGATTGTGAAAAAGGCTAAGAGCAAGGCATGCTTGATAACACTAGAGCCTACATGTCGTCAGTAAGAAAACCATTTAGGCTACCGTCGACGGAGGAAGCCGTGGCAACGTGGGAGGCCGGAACAGGTGCAGCTGCCGGAAGTGGCTTACCACAGGACAGTTTGGCAAGGAAATGTTTGTCATTGAAAGACATTTTGGTGCTTTCTAAAGTAAGGAAGTGCAGTCGCAGGCCTTCAACGCTATTTAACATCCCTGACAAACCTTGTTTTTCCAAAAAGGATTTTAGGACCGAGTTGTTAAGGGTCAGCGCAGATTCCACACCGTCAATGACGGCATGCGGGACCCCGCTGGCTGTAGCCAGGAACAGCGAGGTTTTTCTTAGAAGCTGACATCCCTCGCAGCGGTTGAAGGAGGCAGATTGCCTCTTGTAGTAGGAGTGGCCTTAAATCACCTCCAGAGAAACGTGGTAGCTAGTATCTAAAGAATGTCTGTCAGTTTTAGCATTTGAATGAAGACTTGTAGAGATGTAGATGTTACATCATTTTGCATATTTTTCAAAATATGAAGTGACATACTTCTGAATTGACCATAGGTTGCAGTGAGGCACACTTATGTCACATCAGCGGATGTGCTGAAATTTTCAGCACTCGAGGGTTTTTTTTTTAAGTTTTGAATGTGAAACATCTAAAAATGTAGATTTGTTGTAATAAGCCTCGCCCACTTTAATCAAGCACTACCAAATTTTATGCATCGACAGGGTCATGACCCTAGCCTAGATCATCTAAACCGAATTTCGTTCGAATCCATGCAGCCGAATTATGAGGTATAAACTTTTCGCATTAGGGGCGCCCCCTAAGGGTGAACCAGATGTGCTCGATGAACACCCCTCAACATAATGTGTAAAGTTTCGTGTTTATTAAAAAAAATAATAAAAAAATAACGAATTATGTATGACCAATTTCTTGCTAAACCCGCCCTTTGCGAAGTTTTTTGATCGATGGCTGCCATGTTTTTGGACTGATGTTACTCATTTGTAATGAAATTGCGTGTCTCAGTCCCCCAAGACTGTATGCTAAATTTGGCGTTAATACAGTTAAAATCCAAAAAAGTAGATGTCAATTACTTTTTTTCCCAGTTTATTGGAAATTAGCAATAAATCAGTCATGGCAGACTTTTATGGTACAACTGGCTTTTTTTGTAGAGCACATTCAGCTCTACAAGTCAATCGGGCTCGAGGTGTGTGTGTCCTGGCCTTTCAAAAAAAAATTTTTTTTGGAATATGAATTATAGCACTACTAACTTGCCATTTGTGGTCATGTTTCTTGTGAAGCAGTTACACACAATTTCCAGTTATTAGGCCAAGTTTCGTGTCTCTAGCTCGTTCCAGCTCACGGCAGAAGACAAAATGATAATAAACTGGCAGAAACTCAATTTGAACCCTAAAAAACCAAACACTGTCCAGTGTGCTGTTTGGCTTTGAGCTTCTATAGATGTTAGAGGGACATAAGGTAGGGGATTCATCAGCAGGTGGACATCTCTGTTCGGAGCAAAAGTCTTCACACTGAAATTGAAAGCACTGATGTTAAGTTTGGTTACCTCTTCCGGAGACTGGCTCAGTTTGTGAGCTAGCCGGTATTGCTTCCCCCTTCTTCTATCCCAGAAACAACAACCTCAGTGGAGATATTGATTGTATGAATAGCACCACGTTGATAGCATTTTTTTTTTTTAGCTCAATTTTTTTTTTATATAACCCAAAGTAAGGTAACGCTGAAAACTAATGACCTGTGTGATCTTGCCTGTTATATGTAACATCAGTTTAAAGCTAAATGCTAAACACACTCCTAACTAGAGACATGCCCATTTGTAGTAGCCTGTATGTTTGTCTACTCTCGCTGGACAACCAGGGTAATTGTGTTCCTGAAGTGTGAACTTTTGACACTGTAAGAGTTCTAAGCTTATTATACTGAATTTTTGAAGAAATTTCTGTTCTGAAGTCTGATGTTAATTCCACTAGCTATGAAATCTGGTCCACTGTTGTCGTGGGATGGGTTTGTTTTGTTTTTTGAGAAAGCTGTTCTGTTCTCTAGCTGAACCTGGGGGATGTTATATTTATTTGTTTTATTTTACTTTCAGTGTAGATGTCCAGCGTCATTTTCTATCTACAACTTTTATGTTGAAGAGGCAGAAGTCAGCATCATGGTTTTCTTTTTTAAAAATAAACAACATTTTTGAACATCCTCTCCTTTTGAATGATTTCAAATTGCATTTTTAAATGGTGTTGATAACATTGCATCGGACAGGGTTTGGTTGGTTTCTTTTAGGCTACTTGTATGCCTTCACAAGTGCATAAGCATTACTGATATGATCTGCATGTCCTAGTTACTGCAAGTGCTTTGGTAACACTATACCTTCAGGGAACATTACCCCATTGATAATGAGGAAAAACAAGAACGAACAAGATTATAATTTCTGGTTGGTTCTGAGGGTATTAAACTGAAGGTATTAAATGTGCTTAGTTGGGATTTTCAACATCCTGGACCATTATATTTGATTCACAGAGAGGAAAAGATACTAACACGCATATCATGACACAACAAGGATATCTACAGGTCTTAAAATCCCTCAAAAGTAAATAAATAAATAAATAAAAGTTTTAAATTGTCTTAAATTTTACTTTTTAAGCTCAAAACCCTAAATAGTCTTGAATGTTGCTGAATATAACATTTAGATTGCTCTACAAAATGTAGACATTTTTTTGGTTTGCATTTATCAAAACAACCTTGCAGTGCATTCATTGTCTTAAACATGTGCTTGCACTGGGGAATTGAACCCTTAACTCTGCTACAGTTCAAATCAGTTTCCTTCCAAAAGAGGCTTTTTGCTAAGCAGGACACTGACCTCTTATAGGTTTACCTGTTAAGACAGTAGGGAAGTTGGAAGGAAGGCAGAATAGAAGGTCTGAGGACGTGGGGGCACACCTGTAGTGTCAAGTTTCCTGTTAAAAAAAAAGCGTGCACAGTGGCCCAGTGGTTAGCACTGTTGCCTCACAGCAAGAAGGTCCTGGGTTCGAACCCCAGACCGTCCCAGATCCTTTCTGTGTGGACTTTGCGTGTTCTCCCTGTGTCTGCGTGGGTTTCCTCCGGGTGCTCCGGTTTCCTCCCACCATCAAAAGACATGCATGTTAGGGTTAATACTCCTGTCTGTGCCCCTGAGCAAGGCAATGGAAAGAAGACCTGGAGTTGGTCCTCGGGTGCTGCAGCTGCCCACTGCTCCTATGCAAAACAGGATGGCTTAAACGCAGACAACAAATGTCAGTGTAAGACTACAATTCGTTGTAACAATACAATGTCAAATAAATTGGCTTTCTTCTTCTTTCTTCAAGTATAGAAAGCGTTAACCCCTTAACTCTCTGTGGAGAAAAGGCAGGCAATGAAGACCGGCTGCAGCCCACCTTAAACTTGGATTTCGTATGGCTCCCCCAGCTGGTAAGGGAATGGGATAGCAACTAATGAAGCCTAACTGAATGATATTGTTTTAGATAAATAAATAAATAAATAAATAAATAAATCTAATGGGTAATAAGTAATGCAATTCGCCCTTCTCTTGTGTAAAGAACACTGCTCCTTGCGCCAGCACAGATTTGTTGTTTTGTTCAAATTTCATGTCAGGAGGGCGGACACATTTAAACTTCAATATCTATTCCTTTCCTTTCTCTTCCTCCCCCTCCGACAACCTTTGACCTATTTAGAGTAAGCATGAATTGAGCTGAAGAAAAAAGGAACGCAGAAATTAATGACCAATTTTGCATTTTTCAGACAATTCTGAGAACACAGTAACTCTGGACTTGATAAAGTCCCATTGAGAATGCACATGCTGCGCCTCTCTATCTGGAACAAGGATAGATTTTAAAATCATAATTCCCTCGACCAATACTTGTGTTACTTACATAAATATGCACTTGATCACACCTTTTCAGGGCAGAGCTTGTTTATATGCTCTACAAAAGCTCATTATCTCCAGTCTAATCTACCTGTGCAGGTCTTCTTCCATATTAAAGACATCAGCACTGTACCACACACCCTTCACTGGTGCCCAATTGAATGTTTCTGTTTTACATGATTTGTTAGTTCTTGAAAATGAAAGCCACTTTATCTGACATTGTATTCTTCTAATGAATGTGTTCTCTGCATTTAACCCATCCTGTTGTATAGGAGCAGTGGGCAGCTGCAGCAGCCAGGGACCAACTCCAGTTCTTCTTTCCATTGCCTTGCTCAGGGGCACAGACAGGAGTATTAACCCTAACATGCATGTCTTTTTGATGGTGGGAGGAAACCATAGCACCCGGAGGAAACCCATGCAGACACAGGGAGAACATGCAAGCAAACTCCACACAGAAAGGACCTGGGACGGCCTGGGGTTCGAAGCCAGGACCTTCTTGCTGTGAGGCAACAGTGCTAACTACTGGGCCACCATGTCGCCCCAGTTGGTGTTTATCGTCTTGCTTAAGTTTCTCCTCAAGGAGGTCAGAGGTTGCAGTCAGTCACACAACAGTGCCCTCAGTGCTGGATCGCCAGTGCCTTTTCATAGACAAATTGCAAAATCCCGTGAACTGAAAGTACAAATGGGTGGTACCCGTTGCCTGATTGGTTAGGGTTAAGGTAAGGTTGCAGTTCACCTGTCAATCAGGCAATTGGCACCGTCTCTTTATACCTTCACTTTGTGGGCTCTAGCAACAACCTTCTGCAAGAAAGACAACTCATAGGGGTCTAAGGGCGTTATGCTGAGAACCGTTGAGTTCCCGGAAAAGCCCTGTCTTACCACAAGGCAAAAGTGTTTCCAAACTTTTTGAAATAGATCAGCATTAAACCACAGAGCTCCATCTGATTTTTATTCTAAGGGCCACCATCTAAGAGAAGACTCGCTGAAAGTGAGATTTTACACAGAACTTACTGTACTTTAGGTGGGAAGGGAACAGTTGTTATAAAACCTATAAAGTAACTAATACTATATCCCTCATATTTATATCCATCCATCTATCCATTATCCAAACCACTTATCCTGCTCTCAGGGCCGCGGGGATGCTGGAGCCTATCCCCGCAGTCATTGTGTAGCAGGTGGGGAAACACCCTGGACAGGCTGCCAGGCCATCACAGGGCTCACACACACATTCACACCTAGGGACAATTTAGTATGGCCAATTCACCTGACCTACATGTCTGGACTGTGGGAGGAAGCCGGAGCCCCCAGAGGAAACCCACGCAGACACAAGGAGAACATGCAAACCCTACACAGAGGATGACCCGGGACAACCCTCATCGTTGGACTACCCGGGGGCTCAAACCCAGGACCTTCTTGCTGTGAGGTGACCATGCTAACCACTGGGCCACCATGCCGCCCTATTAATATCTCACATTTATAATTGCGATAATGCGCTATACAAATAAAATTGACTTGACTTGACTCATATTGTGACAATTTTAAGAAAGGGAAAAAAAATTTATTGACGAAAGTCAGTGCATCCAGTTTTGCTGGGAATCTCCCAAGACTCCATCCATGACCAATGTCGGGTAGGTAGAAACTATCTCACTGGACCTGCACTGCCTACAATTTGGATTTATGTCTATCCATCCATTATCCCATTTCTGACAAACTTACTAGTGTACAAAATTTTTGGAGCATACGACAAAATTCCATCAGTGCATTTTCTCCCTGAAGACGTATATATTCTCTTGGTGGTCCTACACAGACTGGAGTTTATACTTAATAACCTGTGTTGTGAAGATTTTTTTTTTCCCCAGGAAATAGGTCACGGGAGAATTGCATGCTTAAAACTTGCTGAGCAGACAAGTCTTCTGAATTTCACCTCTGACTTCACCTACAAGAAGAAAGACCACAAACAAATGTCAAGTGTGTGTTTTTCCCTCCTTGACAAATTGTTCCTATAGTACATTTGAAATGTTTTGACCCAAGGGTGCCGACCTATGTGTGGGTGTATGCCAGATACAACAAGCCCTTGTACAGCCTCTCCGCTCTCACCACCTCAGGGGACACAATTCATGTCAGATTTGCACATCACATTTTTTTACTAAACAGACACAAACATTGCAAAGGGTGTAACACATCAATTTGTGGTTGGACGTCAAAATAAGTCATTTCCCTGGTCACATTAGTAGCTACACTCTTTCTCTCTCACACACACACACTGCACTGCCATACCTCTGCTGTTTTGGAAACAGCAGATTGGGATCATAGTAACACATGCCCTCTTGTAGGTGTGTTCAAAGTACAAGTAATCCACGACACATTGCTGCCAAAGGAAAATTCCCAAGAAATATCCTCAGGGAGAGTTAAATGGGTTATGGCTGGTGCCATATTGTGACCTTCGTGACTACTGTGTGACACACACACACACCCGTTTTTTTTTTAAGTTGAAATCGCATTTATAGTTCGTTGGTTGGAAGAGGCGAATGAGTCAATTGAGAATTATGGGATGTTAGAGAGAGAGTATTGGATCGGGACAGAGCGGAGATGAGGAGGTTTCTGCGGACGCAGAGGGATGAAGACAAGAGTCAGATCCAGTACCTGACGGCCAAGTGCGGCCGGTTGGCATGGGAGAACGGTGAGTTCCTCAGGTGACTGGAAATCCTGTCTTCATCATCTCTTCATCATGTCTTCATCCTGTCTTCATCCTGTCTTTATTGTGTTCATCTTGTCTTCATCCTGTCTTCATCCTGTCCTCATCATGTTTTCATCTTGTCTTCATCCTGTAATGATGAAGGTACATGCTGTTTACCAGGGTTGTGGGATCAAATCAGCATACCGTCATTACTCCGCATTCCCTTCATGCTTGTCCATGTAAATTGCGTTGGGGGTTTGCACAACTGTTTTGACCATTGAAGCGAAAAGCAAATAGACTAATTAACATATTGGCTGCTGAAGTTTGGCGTAGCATGCAACAGAATGAAATATAAAATGCATGAGATGAGTTTCCAGTATGTGTTTTTTGATACAACTATATCACACAGTCAGGCCTCAAAAACGTGTACTGTAATGGTATCAACCTTTTTAATTTGCAGACCATAACATACCCACCTTTTTGAGGATTGACATAAATCTTCATTATATACATTTTATACTTTAAATCAGAATAAATACTATAATAACTGATGTAAATCATAGAGAATATATGTATTCCCATGGGAAAATACATATACAAGATCATAGTTAACCTAACTTTGTATTTACCATTACACTGCTGTCTGAGAGATATTTAGTAGATGTTTAAAACATTTTGAGGTATACCAGGCCAATGCCACCAAAACCAAACAGTCGTAGGACTGTACATGATACAGATTTCAGTGTTGTGTTATTTGCATGTGTATGTACAGCATATTGTGTGATAGCAACCTGTCACCCAAAACTTCACATGGTTCAAAGGTCTTCCCTTGAAAGTGAAACTGTAACAACATAAAATCCGTCATTCAGGATATCAGTTGCCACAAGGCTGGGAGTACTGTCAAGGTGATGTATCATAGTGAATGAAAGAGTAATCAGATTACATGGGTAGTTACTTGTTGGACTAATCAGACACAGTTGTTTGTAGAAGTATGGAAAAATCTGATCTTTATAACTTAAAATAATGTTTAATCATTACTGTTGAGGATGCCAGTGTGAGCTATGCAAAACTGAATTAGGCCCTAAATACAAAAAAAAATTAATGCTCAGTTTACTTTTAGCTGGAACAGCTTTGGGATATACAATGCTCAAAAAGCAAGTATTCTGAGTATTATTACTGAGCAGGATATACCGTGTTACAAAATTAAGCACATCATCATAATCTGTAACAAATTACATTTCCTAAGTAAACTTCCCCATTATGAGTGCTGTAAGTGCTATCTTCTATGTATTAAGGCCTTTTTTAAATCTCCAAACGTCCGGGTGGCGTTGAGGTCTATTCCGTTGCCTGCCAACATGAGGCTCGCCAGTTCGAATCCCTGTGTTACCTCCGGCTTGGGCGGGCGTCCCTACAGACACAACTGGCTGTGTCTGCGGGTGGAAAGCCAATATGGGTATGTGTCCTGGTCGCTGCACTAGCACCTCCTCTGGTCAGTCGGGTGCCTATTTGGGGGGGAGGAGGAACTGGGGGGAATAGCGTGATTCTCCCACGTGCTACGTCCCCCTGGCAAAACTCCTCACTGTCAGGTGAGAAGAAGCGGCTGGCGACTCCACGTGTATTGGAGGAGGCATGTGGTAGTCTGCAGCCCTCCCCAGATCAGCAGATGGCTTGGAAGAGTGGGGTAATTGGCCAAGTACAATTGGGAGAAAAAGGGGTAACACCCCCCCCCCTCAATCTCCAGACCACACTGACAACTGCTTTCATAATACATTAATTCCATTCCTCCTTTACATTTTAATTGTTTGTCTATTTAGAGTTACTTCCACTTTTGACCTGTTGAGGCTGAGGTAGAACGAGGCAAGTCGGCAGCAGCACATTTAGGTGTAATAACTAACACACAGAGACCTTGGTTAAGATGAAGTGTTGTTAAGCAACAGACTAAAATCCTACAAGCTCCAGGGCATGTTGCTGACTTTTGACCTCCTTATGGAAGGGGGCAGGCACAGACAGAATTAAGAAAATATCACATCTTTATTTTGACAATTTACAAAGGAGGGACATAATCTAAGCATAATAAAGACATCAGATTAGACATGAGGACCACTTACAGCTCACCATGTGACGGTCAGTAACCTCAGTTTTGCTATTGGCACAATATGGCTTCAGCTCTAATACCTATTTATGACTGCTAGTTTTTACTTTTACATTGTGTACAGAGATGCCTTTCACCCCATAATTCCTTACTTGGATGCAAACTGGACATTTAGACTTTCAGATAATCTTAAATATATAGACTCTTTTTTTATGGTAGGTGTTCTTCATTTTTTTTCTGCTTTATCACCATACTTATGTCCTTTTGTCTTTATGTACAGCATCCAACCAAGACAAATTTGTAGTACACGCTTGGCTTGTCAATAAACTGGGACTCTCCTGTGTAAATACAGCAGTGCTTGAGAGAGAGTGTCTCCTGACCAAGCAACGAGAGAGAAGCCTGCAAAATGACCTTGAAGTTTTAGCAGCTCGACTTCTCCATCAGGAGCAGATCAACACTGAACTCAGGGACAAACGCAACCAGCTCGTCAGCCAGTTCCATCAGAAACAGGTGAACAGCCCTATGTCATAAACTATGGACTCTTTAAAATCAAGTGGGGTATGATGGTGTCTTTGTGGTTAGCACTGCTGCTTCACAGTGAAAGGATCCTGGGTTTGATCTCAGTCCTTCTATGTGGAGATTATGTACTCACTGTGTTTGTGTGGGGTTTCTTTCAGGGTACTCCAGTTTCCTCCCAGTCCAGAGACATGCACACTAGGTGAATTGGAGACTCTAAACTGCCCGTAGTGTGTATGGGCTGTATGATGAGCTAGTGACCTGTCCAGGGTGTCTCTCTGCCTTCTGTCCAATGCATGCTGGTGTAGGCTCCAGCCTCCTGTGACCCTGAAATGAAACTCTTGTTGACAGCCGATATGTCAGCCTTAGGTATTCACCATGCACCGATCATAATTGCTCTTGATAAAAGGATGTACTACAGTGGCGGCTGGTGCCAACCAGTTTGGGGGGGGGTGCAATTTACCTTGCCATAGCACATCTGACAGCTGCTTTAATGTCCACACAGTCACAGTTATCAAGAAGGACAATGTAGCCTATAGATTTTATAAGGGGTATGAACCCTGATAAGATCTATAGGCTACATTGTCCTTCTTAATAACTCTGTGACTGTGTGGACACTAAAGCAGCTGTCAGGTGTGCTGCACCAAGGCAAACTGCGCCCCCCCCCCCCAAAAAAAATTATTAGCACCAGCCACCACTGGTGTACTACCAGTTTATGGTGCTCATTGTTTTGCCTCTGCTGTTGCTCTTGCCACTTCCACCCATCCTGCCACCTGTTTGGATCTGCTTCCATGTACCGTATGGGTGATGGGCATGCGCAGTGATTTGATAGTTATAATGCACTCTAGCTGTTGTCAGAACATATAAGTCAAATCATTCATTGCCATAGCTAAAAAAAAAAAAAATCATGGTGCCGTTTCAAAATCAATAAAACAATAAATTTTTAAAAAATATTTGGGTGGTCCTGACTGGACTGTGCATTGGATGTGGTGGGCTTTTTAATTGCAGTCTGGAGGCAATGAACGGTCCACTCTCCTCCACTCTTGCCATCGACCGTGCCATAATTTGCAGTGTGACATTCAGCTCCATGTTAACCCACATAATTTCATGTTATAATTACTGTTGTTTCATTCAACTCTCACAAACTTGGCAGTCGACGTTATTTCAGCACCGAAACATTTGCGTTTTTTGTGTTTTAACCTCACTCCAGTCTCAGTTCCTTGAAACTAGGCATCCATATGCTGTAACCAGTCATGCCAGTTGGCCACCTACACAGCAATTACTATAATTGCACTGTATTTAAATGCCGATGTTAACATTGTGTTTTATTGACATTTATTTTGGAGTGTTACAAACTTGGCATGTTTGAGG
Source organism: Lampris incognitus (assembly GCF_029633865.1). Taxonomy (NCBI): domain Eukaryota; kingdom Metazoa; phylum Chordata; class Actinopteri; order Lampriformes; family Lampridae; genus Lampris; species Lampris incognitus. Next base: position 40,776,022 of record NC_079211.1, read on the forward strand.
ACTAGCATAGAAAGGTCTCCGAAAAGGGGGGTTTAGGTGAATTACGCATATTTAATGGCAACATAATGAGTAACAGTTCATGTAGGCCCAAAGCTGAAGACAATATTTAATTTAAATGTCAAGTCAATGGTCTTTATGCTCAATAATCCAGGTAAGGAAATCACAGAAAGGTGAATCAGTTTGTGGGAGAAACGTTTCATCACTCATCCAAGGGACTTTGTCAGTCTCAACTGACTGCAGGTATCCCCCCAAACTTATAAACAGCACAGTTGGGGGGGGGGTGCTAAGAGTATATCTGTTGCCATCTTACAATGCTGATTGCAGCTATTCCCCAATCCTCTGTGAATAGTACACATGGATGGCCATTGTAACTCTAGCTAATGGTCACAGCAATTTGCATATGAAACCCATTCGTTGTTTTAGGTCGCTATGCCACTGTATTGTTTATAAGGGTGGGGATACCTGCAGTCAGTTGAGTCCGATGAAGTCACGTAGATAAATTATCAAACGTTTCTCCCACTAAAAGTTGTGTCCAGATGAACTGATTCACCTTTCTGTGACAAGTCCACAGTCCATTAAAAACATCCTCATTCAAGGCTGTAGACAACTGTCCAGCATAAACCCATTGCATACACACATTGCAAGTGTTCCTGCACTGTTTAATGGATTATATATACCCCAGTCTAAGTGAAGTGATGTCAAATCAATTTTATTTGTATAGCCCAATATCACACATGTATAAGGGAGTGGTCAGTTGGGAAGAGGTGCACCTCATTGACCGACTGGCCTGCTAACGTCGATTCTCTGCCTTCATCTTCTCACAGTAATAAGGTTCAGGTTGTCTGACCAAATACTGATTGTTGTCTCTCTGTCCAGGCTAATGGTACATGGAGTCCTCACTTTAGCCTTTGCAGCCCCAAACTCTGGCCTTCTCCCTCCGTCTATAGCTGCCCCTGCTATTACCTTGTCCAAGTCTCCACCCTAGGGGCTGAATGATTTTAAGCCATCATTGTGATTTTTTTTCCTTTGCAGTATGTATTGCAATATTAAAGAATGGAAAGTAGTTACATCATTCCACCAAAGGTAGATCAGTGTCAACTTTATTGGAAACTGTGCCTATGCACATAAGGAATTTGACTCCGGTACACAGCAGCTTCCAGCGCTTGCTGACATCACACAAAAAAAAAAGAAAAAAGAAAAAAGAATGCTGATGGTAGATGCTGCTTTTAACAATTTGCATTACAATGCATCCTTTACAATGTGATTGTTTCATGTGTATACTGTGATGTCTATCCTGAAATGATATACTGTTCAGCCCTATCCCACCCTAACCACTCACTTTTATTTTCTAGTCCAGACAGAAGTAACCATGTTTCATGGAGGGCCAAGAGTATGCAGGTTTTCCATCATGTCAGCTGATTTCAAAAAGCATTCATTGCTGAATTGTTGTTGACCATTTTCTTTTAATTTCTAGATGTTTTTGGTGAGCCCACACATGCTCTTTTTAACAGCTTTATCTCACATTAATGTTCCACACATTCACACATGGGAGCTGCCCAGCATAACCACTGTCTCCTATTGTTGGTCAATGGGAGCTTCCCAGTACAACCACAGTCTTTTATGGTTGGCCACTGAGCAGTTCCAGGGCTGCTGGGAGGGAGGTGGCTGTTATGGCTTGCTTGTTTCTGGACCTAAATGCAGACACAGGCAAAAGCTTGCAGGGAAAAGCTGATTTAATGAAGGATGTTACAATGTTGCAATTTCATTTAGCAGACTCTTTTATCCAAAGCGACATACATCTGAGAGTTCATACAACACAAGCAAGGATCTAGTCAGGGGACAACAATACAAGTAAGTGCCAAAAAAACTAGGTTCAAGTCCGATAGAACATATGTAGGTGTCAACAGGTAGTGCACAAAAGGCAATGCATAGGGTGCATAGAAGCAAATTTATTTATTTTTTATATATATATTAATACCATCAGGTGTGGAGGTGTTTGTGAAAGAGCTGGGTCTTTAGCTTCTTAAAGATGGAGAGGGACTCAGTGGATCGAATGGAGTTTGGTACCTTGTTCCACCACTGGGGAACTACAGAAGAGAAGAGTCTGGCTAGTGACTTAGGGCCCCATTGTGGCGAAAGCGCCAGGTGCCTTTCATTGGCAGAAACTAGTGAGCAGGACTGTGTAGACCTGAATGAGGGAGTACAGGTAGGTGGGAGCAGTTTTAGTTGCTGTTTTGTAAGCGAGTATTAAGGTTTTGAATTTGATGTGGGCAGCAACTGGGAGCCAGTGGAGGGATATGAATAGCAGAGCGGCATGTGCTGTTTTGGGTTGGTTGAAGACAAGATGCACCACTGCGTTCTGGATCATTTGCAAAGGTTTGAAAGTGCATGCAGGGGGACCTGCCAGTAAGGAGTTGCAGCAGTCAATGCATGATATTACAAGAGCCTGTATCAGGCGTTGTGCTGCATTTTCAGACAGGTAGGGTCTGATTTTCCTGATGTTGTATGGGGCAAATCAGCATGACTGACTAATCAAGGTCCCGTGAACCCCAAAGGTTAGTTCAATATCAATTATGACACCCAGGTTTCAGGCAGACTTTGTGGGCGTGAGTTGGGTTGATCCAAGCTGGATATTGATCTGTTGATGTAAGAATGGACTGGCTGGGAGGACAAGGAGCTCAGTCTTAGATAGGTGGCATTCTTTCATCCATGTAGATATATCAGCAAGGTGTGACAATATCCGTGCCAAGACGGTGAGGTCATCTGGCAGGAATGACAGGAAGAGCTGGGTATCATCAGCATAGTAATGGTATGAGAAACCATGGGAGCAGATGATTGCACCAAGTGAGGTTGTGTGTATATTGAGAAGAGAAGGGGACCGAGCACTGACCCTTGAGGTACCCTTGTGGATAAGCTGTGCGGTTTGGACACCTCTCACCTCCAAGATACTCTAAAATATCTCCCTGAGAGGTAGGACATAAACCAGCGGAGGGCAGATCCTGAGATACCAAGAACAGTGAGTGTGGAGAGGAGGATTTGGTAGTTAACAGTATCAAAGGCAGCTGACAGATCTAGCAGCAATACAGCTGAGGACTGACCAGCAGCTCCAGCCAAAGGCAGTGATTCTATTACTGACAGGAGTGCAGTCTCGGTAGAGTGACCTTGCTTAAAGCCAGATTGATTCGGATCATACAGATTATTCTCAGAAAGGAATTTAGAGAATTCAAAGTTCCAACCCTCACCTATGGTCATGAGCTTTGGGTAGTGACCGAAAGGGTGAGATCACGGATACAAGCAGCTGAAATGAATTTCCTCCATGGGGTGTCTGGGCTCAGCCTTAGAGATAGGGTGAGGAGCTCAGACGGCTGGAGGGAGCTCAAAGTAGAGCCGCTGCTCCTTCGTATCGAAAGGAGCCAGTTGAGGTGGTTTGGGCATCTGATTAGAATACCTCCTGGGTGCCTTCTTTTGGAGGTTTTCTGGGCATGACCAACTGGGAGGAGACCCCAGGGTAGACCCAGAAGTCACTGGAGGGACTACATGTCCAATCTGGCCTGGGGACACCTTGGGATCCCCTAGGAGGAGCTGGAGGGCATTTCTGGGGGGAGAGACGTCTCGAGTGCCCTACTTAGCTTGCTGCCACCACGACCCAACCCCGGAGAAGCAGCTGAAGATGAATTAATAATCAATTAATTCAGAGACGCGGTTAAAGACCGTGTGCTCAAGTATTTTTCATAGAAAGGGTAGGAGCGATACCGGTCTGTAGTTTTCAACCTGGACTGGGTTCAATGTAGGTTTTTTGAGCAGCGGGGTGACCCGAGCTTGCTTAATGCAGTGGGGAGCACACCCATTGTAAGCGAGGAATTGATAATGTGTGTGACTGTGGGGGAAATGGTCTGTAGGAGGTTGGATGGTATCGGGTCCAACGGACAGGTAGTGGGACGAGAGTCCAGCAGAAGCTTAGAGACTTCCTCCTCGGTCAGGGGGGAGAATGAGACGAGTGAGGCACTGTTAGCTGGCAGCGGCAGACAGAGTTGGTCAGGCTCAGAGAACTGGTTACTGATGGCAGAAACCTTATCAGTAAAGTACAAGGTGAACATGTCAGGAGTGAGCAGAGTGGAGGTCAGAAAAGGAGGCGGATTGAGGAGTGAGTTAAAAGCCAAAAAAAAATTTTTTTTTTCAAGCATCAGTAGTACCACAGATTTTGTTCTGATAGTAAGTGGTCTTAACAGTTTTTAAACTGGAGGAGAATGCTAGGAGACACTGAGGTCAGTGGACTCTGGTTTTATGCCATTTTCTCTCTGACTCTGCCACTCTGAGCCCTGCCTTTGGCCCTCTGATGACCTCAGTAAGCCATGGGCTGGGGGGGCATTAAGAGCAGGTTTGGATGCTAGAGGGCAGATATTGTTAAGACAGGAGGCTAGTGAGGAACAGTGTCTGTAGCCTCATTGACAGGGAGTGAAGAGAATTCATTATGAGGAGGCATGAAAGTCAAGACCTCATTGGAAAACTGGGTTGGTGTAAGAGACTGGAAGTTTAGGCAGAAGGAGACCATTTGTGGAGGAACATGAGGATGTTCCAGTAAGAAGGCCATGAATCGAATAAAGAAGTGGTCTGACAGACGATGTAGAGGGGTGACAGATTTGTTGTGGAGCAGTTCTGAGTCAAAATCAGATCAAGAATATTGCCTGCTTTGTATGTGGGAGGGATGGGGATCTGTCTGAGGTCAAAGGAGGATAGAAGAGATAGGAAGTAATTCACTTTGGGTTTTTTTTCAGTAAGGATATTCATGTCTTCCATAACAATCAGTGGTGTGTCATTGTCAGGAATGGCTGAGAGTAACATGTCTAGTTCGACTACAAAGTTCCCCAGTTAACACCCTGATGGGCGGTTTATGACAACCACAAATAGCTTAATAGGAGCAGTAACCATGATTGCATGGTATTCAAGGGAGGAGTTGTTGCTTAGCAGAGAAAGCTTAGTGAACTTCCAGTCTTTGGAAATGAGGACACCCATGCCACCTCCATGCCCAGCAGAATGGGTGTGTGTGAGAAAGCAGAGTCAACAAGAGAGTGCGGCCGGTGTGACAGTGTTTTCTGGACATATCCAGGTTTTGGTCAGGGCTAGTACCTGAATGTCTGACAGATTAGCAAGTGCTTGCATAAATTCCACTTTATTTACAGCTGAGTGGCAAATCCATAAGCCAAAAGTAAAGGAGGAGTGAGTAGAGTAGGCTTTCCTGAGTGAATAGCAGTTCTCAGGGTCGCATTGTCTGTGACACAAGAGATTTTTTCTCGAGAACCGTGAATGAGGAGAGAGAGGGAGAGCCACACACACACACACACACACACACACACACACACACACACACAGGGGAGATACAGAAGGGAGGCAGGGAACAGAGAAACACAAGGGGAAACTGGAGGGGGTTAGCGTCATGCTCAAAGACACTTCAACAGTATTTGTTTTGTTGTGTCCAGATGAACTGATTCAACTTTCTTTGGCAGTATTTGTTTGGTAAGTAAGAGATGATATTTTGTGGAGAGTAGTCAAGTCAACTCAATTTTATTTGTATAGCCAAATTAGTCATTTGAGTATGATCATCAGCCCTTATAGGCACATACAGCTGAGTATCATCAACATAGCAAAGGAAATTTATTCCATAACTGCGTATAATTTGGCCAAGAGGTGAAATATAAAGAGAGAAAATTAAGGGCCAAGAACTGAGCCCTGAGGTACATGTAGTGCTCCCCTCAACAGTTATATTAATAAGGGCAGGGCTTTTGGGTTCTTTTAATACATTTTAACCCTGATTAACTCAGTTTTAATTATTGTCCTGGATCCCTTTTTACAGTACACACCTGCATTTTTTAAACCTACCTATTATGAACTTACCTTTAAAGCTACCTTTAAAGTTATGGTTTTAATAAAGATTTCTAACCAAATGTGTCTGTATGTCTCCTTCAATATGAAATCATTCCCTCTAAGCAGGTACGTATAATAAAATCACACAACTCAGGTCTTATAGAAAAATAAGTCTCAATTATTTACTTAACTTAAGAATTGAGTTTTGATTTAAAATGAAAAACTAAAATAATAATAGGAATGTTCTTCAAACTGAAATTTCCCTTTCTTCAGGAAAACCCTCTTGAGGTTTTTCAACACTGTAGGTGCATAACAAAACACTACACTTTAACACCAAAATGGATTCTCCTAGAAAATCACAATTAACCAATCTCAATGTCACTTAAATTCAACCAATATAATTCGTGCCCCCCCCACACACACACACACCTGGATACTGTCCCCTAAAGCAGGCAAAACCAAAATTATGTTAAAACAAAATATAAAGTTGCAGGCCTGGTTCGGTGCTTGTGATCGTTGTGGCCCAAAACTCAATGGCCCCTTCGCTCCTCCGTGAGCAAAAGGAGTGTGGTACCTGATGTAATATTTGCTAGTAATATTTGATTTGCTAATGTCCCTTACGGCTTTCCGTAGCGCCACAACAAAGTCACGCGATGTACGTAACAACGTCAGTCGGAATCCGGTCGGTGAATAAACACCCAGCACGAGAGAAGTCGTCCTTGCTTTATTAATGTTATAAGTTAACATAGCCAGAGGGCACAGATCATTACATGGTGTCAGAGTAGCGGAGTTTAAATACCCAATATGGATTCGTACGGCGTTCCAGCTCCACGGATGGACTGGGAATCGGCGAACTTACCTGAAGCATGGAGACGATTTCGACAAACAACGGAGCTAATGTTCAAGGGCCCCCTGCGCGGGAAGAACGAAGAGGAGAAATGCAGCTACCTTCTGCTCTGGATAGGGGAAAAAGGGCGCGATGTGCACAACACTTGGACACTCAGCGGAGAACAAGCCAAGAAGCTAGAAACGTACTACGATAAGTACACTGAGTACATCACCCCCAAAGCAAACCCGATTTATGCCAGGTATAAATTTCATGAAAAGATGCAGGGAGAGAGTGAATCCTTAGAACAATTTGTAACTGAGCTAAAGCTCCTAGTCAAAGACTGTGGCTACCCAAATGCCGACGAGATGGTCAGGGACCGCATCGTGTTTGCCACCAACTCACCCAGAGTGAGAGAAAAGCTACTTAGCCAGGGAGCTGAGCTAACGCTAGAAAAAACCATAGATGTAGCCCGCTCACACGAGCTAGCAAAGCAACAGCTAAAGTTTATGGGCCAGGGCAGCACACATGAAACGGTGCACGCAATAGGCAGAAAGACTTACAAACCGAACGCACCCAAAGCAGCTAACGCTAACTTCAGACAAAGGGAGGGTAACGTTAGCACCGCCGCCAGGGCGTGTAGCTATTGTGGAGGGCTACAGGGTGCTAAAGCCCCTGTGCCCAGCTAAGGGTAAACAATGCATTAAATGCAAGAAGCTCAATCATTTTGCTAAAGTATGCAAGTCTAGCTCCCAGGGACAGACAAAGTACTACCGCGGCACAGTACATGCCGTCGGAGAGAACCCAGAAGAGTACACCACTGACAGAGAGCAGGAAGAACTGTACTTCGACAACATTACAGTGGAGAGCACCGCTGTGGGAGAACAGACAGAGCTGTACATAGACTGCATCTCAATAGAGAACAACGGAAAAAGCAACGAGCAGGCTTACGTAGAGGTTGGAATTGGCACACCTCCACAGAAGGTAAAGTTTAAACTAGACACTGGGGCACAGGCCAATACTGTTCCCACCAACCTGTTCCAGGCGCTGTTCAAAAATGTGACACTGAAACCAGCAATACACAGACTCACTGAATATGGAGGAGGCGCGCTGAGCGTGAAAGGCACATGCAAACTCAAATGTAAGTACAGAGACAATGCAATGATGCTGGACTTTTACGTCATTGACACAAACGCCCCACCAGTCATGGCAATGAAAACATGCCGTGACCTAAACTTGGTAAAAATAGTGATGGCTGTGAGCGAGGAAAACAATGTCACATCACAGAGCATAATGGATGAGTATGCAGATGTTTTCCAGGGAATAGGAGAGTTCCCAGGCGAGTGCACCTTCCGCGTCACACCAGATGCAACGCCGGTCGTCTGCCCGCCACGCAGAATCCCCATCGCCCTACGCAGCAAACTGAGGGACGAGCTTGACAGCATGGAGAAAGGCGGCATAATCTGTAAGGTAACAGAACCCACAGAATGGGTGAACGCACTCGTCATTGTTGAGAAGCCAAAGACAGGCAAACTTAGAGTGTGTTTAGACCCCAGAGCTCTTAACAAAGTGATACAACGACCTCACTACCCCCTCCCCACGCTGGAGGACGCCACCACAAAGCTCGCTGGAGCTGAGTACTTTAGCGTGTTAGACGCGCGGTCAGGCTATTGGGCCATCAAACTGAGCACTGAATCCTCAATGTTGACGACATTTAACACAGTGTTTGGCAGGTATCGTTTCCTCAGACTGCCATTCGGAATCGTGTCCGCTCAAGATGAGTTCCAGAGACGCGTGGATGAAACATATGAAGGATCGGACGGTGTGACGGCCATAGTGGACGACATACTAGTGTTCGGCAAGACTAAAGAGGAACATGACCAGCGTCTCAGAGCGATGCTGAAGCGCACAAGGGAGCGAGGGGTGAGGCTCAACCCCGACAAGTGTCACATATGCGTGTCCGAGGTAAGCTACTTCGGCCACACGCTCTCACACAAGGTGAAGGCGGTCAAGCACATGCAACCCCCACAGAACAAAGCAGAGCTGGAGACAGTCCTCAGCATGATCAACTACCTCGCCAGATTCGCTCCACACCTCTCACAGATAAACTCACCCCTCAGACAGCTTCTGAAACAGGACAGTGAGTTTGTGTGGGATGCAGTCCACGACAAGGCGTTCCAAGAGATGAAGAATCTCATTACACAGCACCCAGGTCCAGTACTCTCATATTTCGACCCGCAGAAAGAGCTGCGACTCCAAGTGGATGCATCCAAAAGTGGCCTTGGGGCTGTCATGCTCCAAGATGGCAAACCAATTGCCTATGCGTCCAAGTCACTCAACAGCACTGAAGAAAACTACGCACAGATAGAGAAGGAGCTCTACGCTGTGGTCTTCGGCTGCAAGAGGTTCCACGAGTACATGTACGGACGAAAAGTGATTGTGGAGTCAGACCACAAGCCTCTGGAGGCAATACTAAAAAAGCCACTGGCAGCAGCACCACCCCGGCTGCAACGGATGATCCTGGCGCTCCAAAAATACGACATCCAAATCATCCACCGCCCCGGTAAGGACATACCGGTGGCTGACACACTGTCACGCAAGTCAATAGAACACCACGACAGTGACCTACAGGAAGGGATGGAGGCCCAAGTGCACACAGTCCTCAGCAACATCCCTGTGAGCGACACAAGACTCACAGAAATCAAGCAGGAAACAGCGCAAGATCCACAGCTCACCGCACTCAGACGAGCCACACTCACTGGCTGGCCAGACACAAAGAAAAAGTGCCCGCCCAGCATCCAGGAATACTGGAACCACAGAACAGAAATCTCAGAAATGGACGGTATCCTGTTCAAAGGTGAGAGAATCATTGTCCCCCAAAAGCTTCGCAAGGACATGATACAGCGCATCCATGCCAGCCACCTTGGCGTGGAAAAAAGCAAATGCCGAGCAAGAGACTTACTGTTCTGGCCTGGCATGGGGAAACAGATCGAGGATGCGGTAGCAGACTGCAGCATATGCCAAGAACGGCACAGCGCAAATGCAAAGGAACCAATGATGTCACACGCCATACCCGAGCGGCCGTGGCAAGTGATAGGCACAGACCTATTCACATGGAACTCACAGGACTTCATAGTCACTGTGGACTACTACTCCAGATTCTTCGAGCTAGAGAGACTTTACAGCTGCACCTCATCTGCCGTCATCATGAAGCTGAAAGCAGCAATGGCTCGACACGGAATCCCCGAGACTATCCTCAGCGACAACGGTCCGTGCTACAGCTCTGGTGAGTTCCGCAACTTCTCACAGACATGGGGTTTCTCACACACCACCACAAGCCCCCACTACCCACAGAGCAACAGCCTCTCCGAGAAGACTGTCCAGACGGCCAAACGCATCCTGGACAAAGCCAAAGCTGAGAACAAAGACCCCTACATGAGCTTACTGGAGTATCGCAACACACCGGTGGACAACCTGAAATCACCGGCACAGCTACTGATGAGTCGGAGGCTGCGGTCCATTCTCCCATCAACAGCAAAACACCTGCAGCCACAGATCGCCAGTCAGGAGGATGTTCACAAAAGGAGAGAGGTATGTCAACAGCGCCAGCAGGCATACTACAACCGAACAGCCAAACCTCTGCCCCACCTGCCCGCAGGCACACCAATCCGCTTCCGGCAGGAGGATGGATCCTGGAGACCTGCAACTGTGGAAAGACCAGCGAACACAGACAGGAGCTACCACATCCAAACCAAAGAAGGTCAGATCTACCAACGCAACCGTCAACACCTGCGACAAAGCAGAGTGAACACTCACACTACACACACACACACTTCACAGCAGACTGTTACCAGCGCTAACAACAACACACAAGCCCATCAGCAAGAGCATGCTGAACCTCCAGACACGAACAATCAGCAACAACCAGACACACAGCCTGGTTACACCACGAGGTCAGGTCGCACGATCAAACCAAGACAAATCCTTGACTTATGAATGTTAAAAAAGAGAGAATTTTACACCAACCTGTTCTATACCTGCTATGTTTTGAAAAGAAATATTTACAGTGTTCACTTACCTTGTGTACCTACCTGCTGTTTGCAGTTGCCAGTAATGAAATGAAAAAAAAGATGAAATGTTATTACGGTGTCACATTTAGACAGTGAAGGAAATGTTTTACACTACTTTGTTGCAGTCCAGTTATATAAGAGTTCCACTTTCATATTCTTTCTTATTAAGATTGTATTCGCTTATAAACGTGCTCAACGTGGTCTGTATCTCTGCAGAGAAAGCAGCACTTTTCAGAAAAAGGGAGATGTAATATTTGCTAGTAATATTTGATTTGGTAATGTCCCTTACGGCTTTCCGTAGCGCCACAACAAAGTCACGTGATGTACGTAACAACGTCAGTCGGAATCCGGTCGGTGAATAAACACCCAGCACGAGAGAAGTCGTCCTTGCTTTATTAATGTTATAAGTTAACATAGCCAGAGGGCACAGATCATTACACCTGAGACAATGTTCCTAGTTTGTCTTTCTTCAACCGTCCCGGTTGCAGGTTTAGCAGCAGGTAGGCATCTCGCTCAGTCACCGTCTGATGTCTACCCTCTCTCTCCCGCGTCGCCGGAAACACGCTGAGTGAAGCCCTGGTTGCTCCAAACCTCGTCCCAGGTCTCTGCTCTGCCCTCTGGTGGCTGGAAGCAGCAGCTCACCCCTCGAACAGTTCAACTGAGCTAGTTAAACCTAAGCTAGCAAATGTCCGTTCACGGGTAATGAACCGACTCTATGCTACACGCCGAGCGCTTAGCATTAGCGGTAGCACACACCTAAACGCTCTTTGAATTTCGGGTAGAAATTCCTCACGTTCCGACAATATATAATTTATACACTCACCCCGACTGTTGTGTAAACAATCCTAAAATATAAATTACACAATGGTTTGTGCATTCTAAACTTAACAGACAACACAGAAGTTATCTGTATCGCGCTCACTCGCCGCTCGCTCCCTTCCGGCTCCGTCGTCCACCGTCCCTCCCCTCTCTCGTCCGTGCCGAAACACCTCCCCGACCGGTACTCCTGCAGCATGTCATTAACCCCCGTAAATCCTGGTTTAGACAGTTTCCAGGAAAACATTATACTCTTTAATAAACAAAAACACATCACACTTTTAGAAATGATTTTAACCTTCTTAAACCCTTTTAAACTAAACCTTATTTAGATGTTTTAACACTATTTATACTGTAGCATCACCCCTTATAACCACATGTTTTAACTGGGTTACACACACCATATTTAACGTCAGAGAATTTTGATGTAATATTACTATAGCAGATACAATGTTTTCTTCCAGATAAGTAGGACTTAAGCCAAGAGAGAGCAAAGCCAGAGACACCAAAATTACAATTTAATCTGTCTAATAGTGTACAGTCATCAATGATGTCAAAGGCTGCACTGAGGTCCGGTAGTAGAAGCACAGAAGTGGAATCAGAGTCCATAGCTAGTAAAAGATCGTTCTCCACTCTGGTCAGAGCAGTTTCAGTGGAGTGACAGGGCCGAAAGCCGATTTAAAAGGTTCATATAGATGGTTTTCTTCTATATGGGTCGAAAGTTGTTGATACACAACTCTCTTGTCGATACACAACTCTCTCTAGTACTTTAGAAAAGAATGGAAGATTACAGGCTGGTCGATAGTTATTAAGAGACCCTGGATCGAGGTGTAGTTTTTTAAGTAGAGGTTTAACCACAGCCGTCTTAAAACTGCTGGGAATAATGCCAGTAGTAAGTGATAAATTAACAATGTCTAGCATTGTAGGTCCCAGAAAAGGCCAAAGGTCTTTAAAAAGTTTTGCTGGCAAGGGGTCAAGTAGGCAAGCAGTTGGTTTAGAAGCTGGCATGAACTTAGTCAAGTATCGAGAGATAGTCTTAAAAGCTGTAATAACTGGGACTGTCAGTGACTCATTGTATAGACATATATTTGGTAAGACAGGATCTGCAGGAGTAGCTGGAGTTGAAGAACTAATTTTGTTTAAGAGCTCATCAACCTTACTGCAGAAAAAATCTAGAAATTCATGGGCCGTGAATGGTGAGCAGCTAATAGACAGCTACTTTTTAGTAAGTTTAGATACAGTGTCAAAGAGAAATCTGGGGTTAAGTTTATGAATATTGATTAAGTGAGAGAGATACACTGTTTTTTCAGCAGATAAAGCACGTTTGTATTTCAATAAACATTCATACAAGGATAGTTAAAAAACTTCCCATTTTGATTTTCAGCATTTACATTCCAGTTTCCTGCAGGCCCGCTTAAGAGCATGTGTCTCGTGGTTAAACCAGGGTGTAGGCCTCTTTAGTTGTCTAGCTCTGGTAGTGAGAGGTTCAACTGAATCGAGGAGATTAGAGAGGGCCTCATTTAAGTCACTAGTGACATTTTCAACAGAGTCAGTTATCACAGTGAAAGGAGCCAAGACTTCAGGCAGCTGCTGGCCAAATGCAGCTACAGTGGAGGGACCAATGTGGTGAGTGGCAATTACATCTGCGCTGACATTAACTGGACAGGCCAATAATGCTTCAAATTTGATGAGAAAATGATCTGACACAGCAGATGTGGTTGGCAAGACATTCAGATCAGAAACCTCCCTTTAGATAAAACCAGATCAAGGGTGTTACCACTGCAATGAGTCGACTCTTGAACAAACTGAGCGAACCCAAAAGTATCAAGTAGTGCCAGAAAGGCTTCACTTAGAGGAGGAGTAGGAGAGCATGCCTTACTTTTCCCACCCTGCTGTGTTTACTGTGGCCTCATGTTAAGGCTTGCTGCATACTACCTTACCTACATGCGTTTTTGGATAAGACACATCCCTATTTCAGTCTGTACAAGATGTGAGTACCAGTGTGCTAACCAGGCCATTTCAGGTACTAACCTATTGTCAATCATGGTTTTGATCGTTGGCCAAATATTGCATATAAAAGGAATTTGATTTTGTGGAATTTTCAACATAAAGAACACAAAGGACACAATATATTCTAAAGTACTGAACTAACGATAGAAGAGAGTATTGAAAAATCAATGATTATCTATGTATAGATGATGAGATGATGAGTATCTACATTGGCAAGTAAATAAAATTGAATTAGTGTATCTTCTGTATAAAGTAAAAATAACAAGACCACCCAGTATTCTCACATTGAGTGTTGTACTAGTGAGAAACTAAAGCAAAGAAAGACAATGTGTTCATCAACATATGTTTTAGTTTTGTGTGACTTGACATTTAACAGTTGCATGTGTGTGCATGTAAATGTACGTATATATGTGTGTGTGTGTGTGTGTGTGTGTGTGTGTGTGTGTGTGTGTGTGTGTGTGTGTATACACTGGTAGAGCCCCCTAAGCCACAAAATCTGAAGACTGCATATAATTTCTATCAAAGGCTGACATATTTTCATATTTTTTATTTGCCATAGTAGTTTCATTGAGCATTTTAATGAAGTCCTCGCTTCTTACATTATCTTCATGTATATGGTGCTTCAACCACCAAATATCCCCACAGAGAGCGTTTAAGTTTCATCTGCTGTGATCTGACTCACCTAAGTATCTCACCACCATTGCATCCCATCTCTCTTTATAGGAGCTTGTGGACTTCCTGCAACAGCGTGTGAGCCTGGTGGCAGAGGAGAGCCTTCGTGATGCTACACACTTGGGCACACATCTGGAGCAGGTCAGCTCAGAGCTGCAGTGTCTGCAGAGTTCTGAGGTGCAGCTGGAGAGCCTGGTGGAAGAGCTGCACGCTGAGGCCCGGCACAGAGCTACACTGATAGAGAGCCTCCAGGCAGAGCTGCACAGGTAGGTCCGCAAGCAGCTGTCTGAGCCTGCAGAGAATGCCATCTAAAGCGGTCAACTTGAAATGATTGCAATCTACCTTGGTCTTCATGTGAGGTCACTTGATGTCAATCACTGATGCCTCAGTTTACCACTTTTTCAAATACCGAATGATGGTGCTACTACAGCAATTTAGTTAATGATGTACCAGTTTCATTACATCAGTTCAAATTTGAAATAAGCATCGATACTTAGAAATAACATGAAATTGAGATATTTCAGAGAAAATACAACATACGAGAACGATTGTTATCAAATGTTTTTATCATTTTTCTGGTCGTTTACCTTGTGGTGGGCACTGATTAAGTTGCCCAAATCAAAGCATTGTAATATTTAAACAAGGTGCAAATCCAATGGCTTGTTGCACAGTGGCAGAGCAGAACATGTTACAACTTTGAGTTGCGGGGAAAAGTTTGGTAACCTGTCATTCCCTGGGTTTTCTTACAGCCTTAAGATATATTCAGTTGGCAGTGATTTCATTTGCATACTTAACATTGCATTCATTTGCACCCAAGATGTACAAACGCAACAAAGCATAAAACCAAAGGCTTAACCCAGATAAGAGTGCTTACTGTGCAAGCAAACATTAAAGCTAATGAAACATCCCCAACCTTTGATTACCATCTCCCACCAACTGGAGCCAAGTGAAGCTGTCACCAGCTGCTCTGCAAACATACAGAACCGATCTCCGGCTCCCACTATCAGCTCAAGGCTGAATAAAAACATCTGAGTGCAGACCTGTGTTTTCAAGTCAGCAAAAATTGACTCAATATCCCGACTTCTCAGTCCCATTCCCACTGAGTCGGGGATTTGGCTTTGTGTCAGAATATGTTATCACATTGTAATTCCAAGTCAAGTTAATCTTTATTTATATAGCACATTTCATGCTTAATGTGTCACAACATGCTTAAACGTTAACAAGAAATGATAAAAATCCACATAAACAAGAAAATGTAAAGTGCATATTAAGCAAGATATTCTTTTAGAAATATGGATGCAAAGCTGCCATGCCGTTCCTCACAGCCATGTGATCCAGGGGCACTTTGGCCTGCAAGTGAAAGTGAGACGATGAAAAAGATTATCTTAATGCTCACATTTCAACATTTTAGATGCGTATCAGAGCCTCATCAGATTGGACCACTTACAAAAGTGGAACAGTGAAACAAGCTGATGTTTCTTACATTCCAAGTAAAGCCCAATGTGAAGGGTGCAGCCGTCATCGATCCACGTTCCTGTGTCCCTTGGGGGGTCCTCAATACAACCAATGATATCGGTTCTTACACTTGCCTCTGAAAGAGGTCTCTATACTGCGTATTGTGCTTGGATATCAGATCTGGTGACACACCCTTAAAACAGTGGACGTTCTGTTGTTAATTCTAGCTTTCTGAATATTATTATCATGAAGCCTTTGTGCAGCTGGGCTCACTTGCCAGCATCTGTTTATGATTGAGGGCTAAATACACTAGTTGTATTATAACTTCACTGCATTGCTTGGAAAATTAACAAAATATAACATGCAGACCAAAAGAAGATTGTTACAAGGGGAGTTATTTGAAACAGTTGCACAGGTAAAAGGGTGTTAATATGTTATGAGCCAGACCTTGGTCGGATAGCATGAGTGTCCAACTTGTATGTCACATAGCCGAGGTTTGCCATGTGGGACAGGTCAAAGAGAGACCACACCATCACATGAAAGGGTTTGAAATTCTATTTGATGTATTTTTCCTAAAATCTGGCATCCTACCTCACACTGTCCAATATTCCAGTATTAATATTCCAACAGTAAGAGGTAATACCAGCTCGACCTTGATAAACACTGTTAACACTTTTTACTGTTGCATTGCTTTGCGTTGGCTTTGTTGTCCTCACTACATGTTGTATTTATTTACCTGTTTGCCTTATGTGCTCTGTGGAGTGTTTGTGTGTTTAAATGTTGCCGCTGCTACACAACAATTGCCCCTCTGGGGGCAAATAAAACCAACTTGACTTGACTTGACTATCTTAATAAACATGACTCTGATGAATCAGAGTCATGTTTATTGGCCATGTGTTTTTTTTAATTTTTTATAACTACTTTATTAATCCCCGTGGGGAAATTCTTCCTCTGCATTTAACCCATCCTAGCTGTGTAGCTAGGAGCAGTGGGCAGCCACCCTGCAGTGCCCGGGGAATTTTGTGCTTTTAGGCCCGGGGATTTGCACATAGATGGAATTTGACTGCGGTTTCGTGGCTCTCTCAGTGTGCTTAACATAAAATAACAACACAGCAACACAACAATCTTCAGATGTGGACTGACATACAGGTGAAATACAAGTGATAAAGTGTAATGGTGCAGAGAATATCAAATCAGAAACAGTCATTTCACTTCACGCACTTGCGCACATGAAATGAAATGAAACATCAGACTAGCTTGGTCTAGTCAGAAAGGCACGAACTGATGAAGCCTCTTGGATGAGAGGCGAAACGTCTTCACGGATATATACCAAATCCAGTTGCACTTGATTCAACTCCTTTGGATAACCATGACCTGGATGAATGAGAACATTCACAGACAGGAAATGAAACATCGTTTCCCCAGCCCACAGCAGTGCAACACAAAGATAAAAACACACCCAAAAACTACAAGAACCCATATATCCAAACTAACACATATATATCTAAAAAAAAAAAAAAAAAACGCTGTCCAGGAGATTGAACACCAGCCAGGGTGACTGTCAGAACTGCCGGTCTGCATGGGCTACCAATTAGCTTAGCCTGCCCCACTTCTGCATCCTGTCAGACTGCCCTCGGTGTTTCATATATCATCCATCCATCCATCCATCCATCCATCCATCCATCCATCCATCCATCCATCCATCCATCCATCCATCCATCCATCCATCCATCCATTATCTGCACTGCTTATCCTGCTTTCAGGGTCACGGGGATGCTGGAGCCTATTCCAGCAGTAACTGGGAGGCAGGTGGGGAGACACCCTGGACAGGCTGCCAGGCCATCACAGGGCTGACACACACACACACACACACACACACACACACACACACACACACACACACACACACACACACACACACACACACACACACACACACACACACACACACACACATACCTAGGGACAATTCAGTATGGCTGATTCACCTGACTTACATGTCTTTGGACTGTGGGAGGAAACCGGAGCCCCCGGAGGAAACCCACACAGACACAGGGAGAACATGCAAACTCCACACAGAGGACGACCCGGGACGACCCACCAAGGTCATCCCGGGGCTGAAACCCAGGACTTTCTTGCTGTGAGGCGACCGCACTAACCACTGCGCCACTGCGCCACTGTGCCGCCGTTTCATATACCAGAGATGCTGATACATGCCTGAGGTAGATGGACACTACAGAGCATACCATATGTGCAATGTACAGTACAGTATATAGAAAATGGTTGGATTTACTGACATTGTTGCACATTCATTTGAATGACAGCCCGTAGAAAGAAACCATTTTTATATCTGGTTGTTTTGGGGTACAGTGCTCTGTAGCGCCTACCAGAGGGGAGGAGTTGGAACTGGTTGTGACCGGGTGTGATAGGTCTGCAGTGGTGTTGCCATGCCCGTTTCCTGACTCTGGAGGTGTATAAGTCCTGAATGGAGGGCAGGGTGGCACCAATGATTTTCTCTGCAGACCTAGCTGTCCGATGTAGTCTGTCCCTGTCCTGTTTGGTGGCCGAACCAAACCAGACAGTGATGGATGTGCAGAGGACAGACTGGACAGACTGAAGTTAGCCTCACCTGTCTGGTATGGCAAGTGAAAAGAAACACAGCCATCCGGTTGCACTCACTGTTTGGCCAAGATGTCATATAAACCAGAGTTGTATCATCAAAGTGTCAGAGGAGAAGAGATGGAGCACTCTGTCTTTCCTCACAGTATAAACATCTTTTTTCCCCCCATCCTCCTTTACATTTATGTTAACGGAACAGTAAGACAGTGGAGTTGGAGGAGCAACAAAACAGCAACAAAACACAGGCTGAGGAGCTGAGAGAGTTACATGACGCCTACCAGAGGAAGGTGAGAGAACTGCATCTCCTCATTCAGACATATGGGATAATCTTTGCATGTACATAAGAGAATAGATACAGCCCTGGCCATTTCTTCCTCAAGTTCAGTCTGAAACCCAGAAGTGCATCAGCCCAGTGCCCAGCTCATCCAGTTCGAGGTAATGTAAGACTTGTGCCAGGTCAGCCCTGTAGTGCATTCCCTAGTCATAAGTAATGTATTAACAGTCACTTCTCACTCACTTAGCTTGCTTGGTTCAAGCCGCTGGAAACTGGTGAATCTGCTGCCGGGCCTTGGAAGAGTAGATTCCTTCTATTTTTTTTTAAATCAGACCAAAATTGATTGACTCGGTACTTCAGAGTTTAACCAGCACTTATTCTGCATCACTGTATACTGGATCTGGCCACTATTTCCGTTTTATACTTTTTTTCTTTCTTTTTTTACACTTGGCTTCAAAGACATGCTCCATTCTTGGCCCCCTGATTAAACCAGCCCATCACCGAAAAAAGCACCGGTCCGCAAGTACTGTGATTTCTCTAAGGAGACGTCTGCGAAAAGTCCAAGTGAACAAAACAACAGACCACTGTGTCAGTTTTGGGGGGAAAAGACTTGAGGAGAACATCTATTTGCGGTGCGTCATGCTGGTGAATTATAGGGCACATCTTAAATCTAGTCTGAGTCCATTCCCTCCGCTTCATCATTCCGGTGATCAGAAGGACCCCATGCGGTGTTTCTTCTCATTATTTGAATCTACACAGAAGAAGAGATCATTTGTCAGGGTTTTTTTTTTAATTCCTCTTTTTTTTTACAGTTGACATTTATTTCTAACCACACACACACACACACACACACACACACACACACACACACACACACACACACACACACACACACACACACACACACACACACACACTTACCACGAACTCTCTCGATTTCTGTTTCTTGTGTGTTGTTCTGATTACGTCTTTGTTTAAGAGACGATTATAGAAAAATAAAACCATTTCCCATCTGGTTCTTGTCTCTGTTCCTGAGGTGAGAGAGCTCCAGCAGCAGGACCAGGGGAGCCTGAGGAAACTGCAGGATACAGCAGAGCAGTTTGAGTGCCTTTGTCACCAGCAGCGCCACTGGATGTGCTGTGTCAAAAGGTGAAGCACTTCTTGTTCTCCACCTTTCTTTCTTTTTTTTTTTGGACCCCCCCTTTTTTTCCCCCCTCCCCAATTGAACTTGGCCAATTACTCTATTTTCCGAGCCGTCCCGGTCGCTGCTCCACCCCCCTCTGCGGATCCGGGGAGGGCTGCAGACTACCACATGTCTCCTCCGATACATGTGGAGTCGCCAGCCGCTTGTCTTCACCTGACAGTGAGGAGTTTTGCCAGGGGGATGTAGCGCGTGGGAGGATCGCGCTATTCACCCCAGTCCCCCCCCCTCCCAAACAGGCGCCCCGACCAACCAGAAGAAGCGCTAGTGCAGCCACCAGGACCGCTACACTACCCGGACGTCCCGTTCTCGACCTTTCTGATCTGATCTAATCACCGTTTGTGCACACATACAAACGCACATCTCACAAAGGTTGAATTAGTTCAGCTGGATAGCAAGTTCAGTAGGGAAACCTTTCGTTACTTATCACAGTGACTTCGTCACTCTCAGCTGACTGCAGGTATCACCAACCTTATACTAAAGAGCACAGTTGCATAATGACCGAATCCGGCGAGCTAGCACTAACAGCGGTTTCATATGCAGATTGTCATGACCGAGTTGCAATGGCCGTGTGTGCTATTCACAGGGGATTGGGGCAGTGTTGTAGTACTCGAGTCCAGGACTCGGACTCGAGTCCGACTCGAGTCCTGATTTTCATGACTCGTGACTCGACTTGGACTTGAGCACTGATGACTCGGAAGTTGGAGACCCGGACTCTTGACTTTTTAATTGATAAAGACTGTTTTTGTTAGATTTTTTTAAATAATAGGCCCTATTAAAATATATTGATAGCTATATTAATACTGTAACATTATTCAATTTCGTGTAAGGGCAGGCACGTGTGTTCCACCTACATGCGGATTCACTTGGCGTGCATACCGTCATGTTCAGTAGCGCGAAGATGCCTCAAGAGACGCCCCGAATTGTGCTCTTTGCTTACACAGATTTTACAACAAATTCCAGCAAGATCACTGCTAGATGTTCGATATGTAAACGAACTATTGAGGAGAAGACCGGGACAACCTCAAACTTCAACAGACATCTGTCAAGGATGCACCCAGAAAAGTAAGTGATATGCAGTCAGTTGATGATATGGTTGGTGATCAGTTAACGTTAGCTAGCTAGCTATCTAGCTACGGTAACAATAGCCTCTGAAGTAACTCAACCACTGGTCCAAGATGTTGGGTTAGGTCGTGTGGGTATATCATATCACTAGAACCAAGTGAAATTGTATAGGTAAGTTAAGTAACGTTACTGTTAGAATGCTAATGCAGCATTGCACAGAAAAGTCACAGTACGGTTCGCTTTCGGTACGAGCGTGCCATCCATCTCACTAATGATGAGTTGGTAAGTAACACGCAGCGTCTTCGTGTTATAGGGAGATTAAAACGGATTTTCTTATTTATCATTTAGCTAATTACCAAGTAGCATACACTTAACGGAAAAAACATACCACTCTGAACTACCGTGTTAGCATTAATCTTAACTAGCAATAACAAATCCGCACATTGCAGATCTCCGCCATGAATATTCTCCAAGTGCGGAGAAGGAAGAAGTCTAGCCTATATGCATCCACAAATAATGTTGATAAAATGTGCACAACTTTACAATGCAAATAAAAATAATTGTAGGCTATTACTCGCTAAATGGACTAATTGAAGAAAGCTAATGTGGATGCCGCCACTGGTTTTCTTGAGAGCTGGAGACGGTACAAGATTTGACGGATGTGGCACCCCCCCCCCCGATGTACCGAAAACTACCGAACCGTATGGTGATTGGTGACACCGCATAGGCTACTGTAAATATGGGGATATTTTTCTTTGCATATATGCAGCATTGGGTGTGCCAAATTCTAAAAATAGATACGCGCGACGTAGCTTTTGAACAGTACTATGAACTGGCTCTATCTTCTAACAAAATCACACCCTCCCTGACCCATACAGAATAAACATACAGACTCACGGAGGATAGAGAGTTAAAGCTCAGCTAGGTAGCATGTAACATACTTAAATCAATAATTAAATGACTGGGTTTTGCTAATTAATCCCTGTCCTGTTAGTCTCATAAATTATGTATCTTTTCTCATACTTTTCATTTATCCAGCTAGCTTACATTAGTTAATCTACTAATATGGTAATGTTAGTTATATAGATAACTAAATATGTAACTTAACTGGTTATGGTTCAAACCACTATGTGTATAATGTGTAACATTTGTATTGTTATTGCATATTGTTATAGCTATAACGTTACACATTTTTTGCTGTGAGAAAGATTACCTGAAACAGTTTGGCATCAGCAAGCTAAAGTGTGTATCCTACCTTCCCCTAGGTTCCAAGAATACCGTGCCTCCACTGCTTCAGATGTGATGCCAGCTGCTCCAGGTCAGAAGACTATCACATCATTTTTAAATGATGGACAGCAAAGGATGTACGACCTCAAACATCCACGTCAGAAGGCTATAAGTGATGCCCTTGTAAAATATCTAATCATTAAGTGCTGCTTGCCACTCTCCATCGTTGACAACGAGGACTTCAAGCACTTCCTGCATGTCCTGGACCCTCAGTACCGGCCCATAGCAAGATCCACAGTTTCCTCTGTGAACATTCCAGGAATGGTGGAAGTCAAGAAAGAACAGATAAAGAACCAGCTGGCAGAAGCATCGAGTGTTGCTGTTATCACAGACATTTGGAGTGATCGAAAGATGCGGTCATTCCTTGGAGTGACAGCACACACAGTGGCAATGGATAAAAAAAAACAGGAACTCAGCCTTCAGTCGTATCTTCTTTCCTGCAAAAGAG
Source organism: Lampris incognitus (assembly GCF_029633865.1). Classification (NCBI taxonomy): domain Eukaryota; kingdom Metazoa; phylum Chordata; class Actinopteri; order Lampriformes; family Lampridae; genus Lampris; species Lampris incognitus. Next base: position 40,798,627 of record NC_079211.1, read on the forward strand.
TGCATGGGAAACACTCAGGAGAGAAGATTGCAATGATGTTTGAATGCTGTGCTGAAGAATACCTGATTAAGGACAAGATCAACTTTGTCATAACTGACAATGCATCCAACATGAGAAAAGCTTTCCAGGCCAGCTTTCCCCTAGAGGATCCTTGTGATGCTGAAGCTCATGATCCCAGCACATTTGAGGAGGATGATGAAATATGGCAAGACCTGATGCCAGAAGATCAACAGACAGTCAATGACACTTTGGCTGAGAACTGTAAGATGCAGAGACTATCATGTTTCACACATTCACTGCAGTTGGTCATAAAAGATGGTCTGAAAGACACCAGTGGGCTGTCAAGCACCCTAGCAAAGCTATCCCGTGCAGCCAACCTCCTCCACAGTGGCACCTCGTTTAAAGACTGCTTAGAAGCGTGTTCTGGTGATGCAACAATTCCAACAGCGAATGCCACACGATGGAATTCCACTCTGAAGCAGGTGAAGGCTTATGTGCATTTAGACATGCAAAAGCTGTCCAGTGTGTTGGAATCAGAGGGGCACAAAAGCCTTATCTTATCCCCGCGAGAGTATGCTCAGCGTAAAGAACTGACCGAAGTTCTTGATCCGTTCTTAGAGGCAACCAACCTAACTCAGGGTGAGACTACTGTCACCGTCAGTGTGATTGTGCCCTGTGTCCTCACTCTGCGTTGTTACCTGCAGGAAATAAGAGGAAAAGCCAGATACTGTGGGCCTCTGGTGAGAGCTCTGGAGAGCTCCTTGAAAACAAGGTTTGCAGAGGTTTTCAGTGCAGTCAAGATACCAGGATGTGAGCCGGCTGAAGGAAGAGGCCCCACCAAATTTCCTTTCACCAATACCTACTTCATAGCATCTGTGTTGGACCCAGCATTTGGCTTCCAGCGGCTAGAACATGATGTGCAGCTGGACAGTGACATCAAAGATGTGCTGAAGACTGAGATCAAAGGTGAGAAATGTTTTGATTAAATGTTAGTTAAGTGATTAACTATTTGATTGTTGTGATGTTTATATCATTGAAGGTGTTACAATAAAGCACATAGACATGTCATTTGTCATGTAGGCCTAGTCAATAACATATTTGTAATGAGTCCCCCATGCCCCCCTCTCATTTCAGAGTATATAAAGGCAGAGGGTGACAAGCAAGCGGTATCAACAGCAGATGCAGCGGAAGCAACAGGACCAGGGGAAGGTGAACTTTCAGAGTCTCCTCCTGAGAAGCAGTTGAGAATGTTCTCCCACTATAGGAGGACTCCCTCCTCCACCGAGATGAAGCCGTCTGGCCAGGCTCAGTTGACTGCATACCTCAACTTGATCGCTGAGCAGGACTCTGACTCAGTCCCGTGCCTCAGGCTTTGGCAGAAAAACAAATCCAAATTCCCTACCCTCTATCAGATTGCCACACAGGTATTCTCTATCCCTGCCTCCAGTGCGCCCATTGAAAGGGTATTTAGTCATGGAGGCATTTTGATGAGGCCTCACCGTGCAAGGTTGAGTAGTTCCATGCTGTCAGATCTTATGTTTTTGAAATGCAACGTGTATGCTTAAAACTAGTGCCACCAGCCTTTTGTTCCTAACTATTCCTGAGAGACAATGTCTTTTGACTAGTTTTTATGAATGTATTGTATGCTGTGGAACTTACTTCTGTATACTGTTTCCACCATTTGCTAATATCATGCTATTCACAGCTATCAAATGTGTTTTGAAGCACATCCAGTGTTCAGAATGTCAAAGAAATTCAGACTGTTCTAAAAATGTGTGTGTGCGCGCATGCTTGCGCGTGCATGTGTGCGAGTGTGTGGGTGTGCATTTGTTTGGCTATCGTGTCACAAAGTAAATAAACTCCCTTTGAAATGGTGACAGCTGTGTCATTTTTGTTTAATGTTGACCTTTTTTATTTGTATGTCAGATCTTTGACTGTGCCCGAGTGGATCACTGGAGCCCTCTTGGAACTCGACTCAGACTCAACCTTGATGACTCGGACTCGGACTAGGGTAATCGGGACTTAACTCGGACTCAGGTAATGGGGACTCGACTTGGACTCGACTCGACTTTTCTTTGGTGACTCGGACTTGGACTCGATCACTGGAGACTCGAGACTCGACTCGGACTTGAGGTTTAGTGACTCGACTACAACACTGGATTGGGGGATCCCTGCAATCACAGTGTTGTCAGATGGTGACAGATGCACTCTTGGGCCCTTTCCTCAGTTCAGGGATGGTACTGGTGTTAGATCTCTGGTCTCAATTGTTATGCAGTTGTGCTGTTTATAAGGTTGGGGATACCTGCAGTCAGCTGAGACCGATAAAGTCATTGACTGTGTTTTTGGTGTTGTTGTGTGGCGTGCAGCGAGGTGTGTTGAGGGTGTCTGGCTTTGGAAAGCTGGCGCTGGCTCGGCTGGGGTAGCCTGGTCTGCTGCGTCCGGTGGGCCCAGGGACCATGGCCCTGCCCTGGAGCTGCACTTGAGGAGGAAACACCGAGGGCGGTCTGACAGGACGCGGAAGCGGGACAGGCTAAGCTAACTGCTAGCCCATGCAGACCGGCAGTCATCCTGGCATTTGCTCTCTTGGACAGTATATATATATATATTGGATATATGTGTTTTTGTTGTTTGGATATGTGTTTTTGTCTTTGTGTTGCACTGCTGTGGGCTGGGGGAAATTACATTTCATTTCATTTCATGTGCGCAGGTGCATGGAATGAGATGACAAATAAGTGGTCCTGATTCCTGAGTTAGATGAAGTGTTTTCTTACTAAACCTGGTGTCCAGATGAACTGATTCAACTTTTCTGGGATTTCTACACCTGGATTATTGAGCATGCATCCACACACACACACACACACACACACACACACACACACAAAGCATCTACAGATAGGGTCCATCACATGGGATCCGATGTACCTTTGTTTGCACATTTTATTTAGTGCAGGCATTTATGACCTTTTTTAAAGGGTAATTTCGTTTTTTAACAACCTGGGTTTTATTTCTGTAACTTTTGCCATCTTGCATATGGTTTATGATGTCTCTTTATTCACCGGCTCCATTGTGGAAATTTTGGACACGGGACCACCGCTGGACTCAGCAGCATCTTATAAGGCCATGAAACATGAGTGTCGGATATGTTGAAACAACTCCAATTCAACCCAATTATCTAAACCGAGTATTTGGAAGTGAAAACAAACGGGAAAGTGAAAAGTTATTACCTGACATTTCCAATATTGTCAGTGGTTGATTGCATTGCTGAGCTACTTCCTGGTTCAACTTGCAGGAATAAACCAAACTAGACTTACCACTACCTACAGTAGGCAGTAGTGACCATCAATAAATTACCTAGACGTCACAGATAATGGGAAATCACATGCACAGTCTAACTTAGGAGCTAGGTTTTTATAGATTACTGTTATTCTTGTTGAATATACATATTTGAGGTGTGTATTCAGTTGACCCACGTGATTGTAAAGCAATGTCTAGTGGTGCACCCATGTCCAAAATCTCCAACAAAAAAAAGCCGGTGAGTTAAATATATCATTACTGTCATGTACAATGGCAAACTCTACAAGAATAAGGCACAGGATGTAAGAAATGCAATTAAGGCGGGTGGTGTGGTGGTCTATTCCATTGCCTACCAACACGGGGATTGCCAGTTCGAATCCCCATGTTACCTCCGGCTGGCGGGCGTCCCTACAGACACAATTGGCTGTGTCTGCGGGTGGGAAGCCGGATGTGGGTATGTGTCCTGGTCGATGCACTAGTGCCTCCTCTGGTCGGTCGGGGCGCCTGTTCGGGGGGAGGGGAACTGGAAGGAATAGCGTGGTTTTCCCATGTGCTACATCCACCTGGCAAAACTCCTCACCATCAGGTGAAAAGAAGCGGCTGGCGACTCCCCATGTATCGGAGGAAGCATGTGGTAGTCTGCAGTGACCTGGACGGCCTGGAAGAGTGGGGTAATTGGCCAAGTACAATTGGGGAGAAAAAGGGGGAAAAACCTTTTGTGACCTCTACCTTCAGTGGCACCACTAACGAGGGGGCCCTGAAATGCTTTATTAAATCACTTTTGCCCTTTCCTTGAGTTGAAGGGTCAGCCAGTCTGGGCTGCACCCCCCTGAAGCAGGCCAGGATTTAGTGTCTTGTGTAAGGATACTTTGGCAGGTATGGCAGCTGCCTAATGGGTTCAACCCGGGCCGTTTTGTCACAGTGCAAGCTCGCTAACCGCTAGAGCAAGCCGCTGTCAGCGTGCTAAAAGAGATGTGGCTAGTTCCTGTGCTGAGTCTGACACGTCAGAGTGGAGACGCAGAATTCCCAGCAACGTCCCTGCCAACATCCAATATAAGTGCACTTTGACATTTTCCGAATATTCAAACACGCCCTACTGGATAACTGCGAGGCCTCAAAGTTATTTCAACTGAACTTGATTTTCTTATGAGAAACTTCAAGTTCTTAGACATACAATATGACAGTTTGAAGCCTGCTTACAGCCACACCAAATATTCTTTTTGGCACCGTCTTGGTGCAGATGCTCGGGGGTGCCCGAGCCATTAGCTTGTGAGCGCTGCTTTCTCAGCTCAGTGCTACGGAAATTTAGGTACCTCTGACGTCTGCCAGGAAGCCAAGGGCTTCCATGCCCTGGATCGATGTTCCCCTCATCATTTAATCAGTGATAATTTTCCGCTTAACGAGACTCTGTCAGCCATACGCTGTGCGCAAGTACCAACCAAATTCACAGCATTTCCAAGAAAAAGAAAAAAAAGAGAGGAGCATAAACCCCTTGTGTGGGTGCCCTTCTATGTCTTTTTCTTTGCCCTAAGCTATATATTAAGCACCTGGTGAGCATTACAGATGTGCGTGGACTTTTTGTGGCTACAGATTCAAAGACTCCCTTACAGAGGAGAAGAAGGCTCTGGTGCAACAAGTCAGCACCCTGGAGAAGAGGGTGGCCGAGCTGAGGATGAGTTCCCGGGGCAGCTGCCCCACAAAGGTGCGGGATACAGACCGAGAACGCTTCGACAGGTGAGAGGAAAAAAACAACAACAAAAAACAAAACAACAAGATTTGTATGAATAAATGGAAGGGAGGTAAAGTGAAAGATTTATTTTTTTCATTTTTTTTTTTTTTTTAGATAGGTAGCTACTTAGACCACTTTTAGCACAAAAACCACCAATCAACAGTCACAACAAAAGCACACCACAACATAGTAAAATGCTGCATGACGCCAAGAGAAAGGTTCACTGAATAGCTTAAGTTAATCCATCATAAAATTCAATTTTAAAAATCGGTCTGCTTATAGCTGTGACACATCTACATATCTTCTGCCAGAGATGAGCTCTGGAGCGTCCTAAAAAACACCCAGACTGGGCTCGGAAACACTCCAGAGGAAATTCCTCTGTGACGCCAATCTTTTTTATGTATTCTTAACCTTGGACTGTGTGTTGTTTGTTTTATAATATTGAAGCTTCATTAATAATGGCTTTACAACCTGCATTGTCTGTTGAAGCAGAATCCTCCCTTTGTGGGATACAGATGCGATAGCTGGCCTGCAGTCCAAGATGGATAAGCTGGGAGGACAATATGAGGAGCTCTTCGGCCAGCTAATGTCAGTGGATAAGGTATAATTATCTATCTATCTATCTATCTATCTATCTATCTATCTATCTATCTATCTATCTATCTATCTATCTATCTATCTATCTATCTATCTATCTATCTATCTATCTATCTATCTATCTATCTATCTATCTATCTTTCTCTCTCTCTCTATCTATTTCACTCTATCTATTTCACACACACTATCTATTTCTCTATCTCTCTATCTCTCTCTCTCTCTCGCTCTCTCTCTCTCTCTCTCTCTCTCTCTCTCTCTCTCTCTCTCTCTCTCTCTCTCTCTCTCTCTCTCTATCTCTCTCTATCTTTCTCTCTCTCTATCTATTTCACTCTATCTATTTCACACACACTATCTATCTATCTATCTATCTATCTATCTATCTATCTATCTATCTATCTATCTATCTATCTATCTATCTATCTATCTATCTATCTCTCTCTCTCTCTCTCTCTCTCTCTCTCTCTCTCTCTCTCTCTCTCTCTCTCTCTCTCTCTCTCTCTCTCTCTCTCTCTCTCTCTCTCTCTCTCTCTCCCCCTCCCGCTCTCTCTCTATCTGTCTGTCTGTCTGTCTGTCCGTCCGTCTCCTCGAAATATTTTCAAGCCTTGTGGAACTGGCGTCAAGGTTCACGTGCACTTCATAAAGGGGTCATTCAAGGAACCTTCTGGTTGCAATATGAGGAGCACTAAAGGTTCCCTAATGTACGTTTAAGTTTTAGAGTGCAACACTTCAGTGTTTTACAATGTCCAGACAGCAGACAAGTACAAACCTCAGGGGCGAAGTGGCAGAGATTCATAACACAGGGCCAATGTTCATTGGAGAGAGCTGCCAGCCCACAAAGACGCTGTCCTCCTGCCAGGACTTTAGAGAACAGAGCGCTGATAGATCTTGGGTACTGGACTATCACCAGGGTTTTTTTTTCTCTGTCTGTCTGCTGTACACTATAAGGAACAGCAAGACACCGCCTCATTTTGCAGCATTGGAGAACCCAGAAAGGGATCATGAATCCTGATTTTCTTTTTTTTCCTCTCATTTATGAACTTTTTATATATGGGAGTTGTTGTTTCGCAGTCTCTTGATAGGCATTGTGCGTACAGGGGAGATATTTATCTGAAAAAAGGCAAAAGGCAACTGAGGTCTGTTGCATGTTTAAAATGATGTACTGTTTGGACCACCGGGCAGCGTCATGAAAGGATTGGGGGGTGGTCTGACTCGGATATGGTGTTTAATCTGTCCAAAATCGACATTCCAAAGTCCACGTGCACTCTCCTCGGTGATTGGTCAGGTGTGTTTAAGGTTTGTAAATTGGCGGGGCTTCAATTGGCCTGTAAATTCTCTTCTGTTCATTCTTCACACGTCTACTTCCACCACAGTGTTTGCTCACGACTTAACATGAATAACTTTGAGGGGGCGAAAAACCTCTCAAGAGTGCTCTGCTATCACTTCGTGTTTTACTATTTGCATTGCGGTTACGAAGCCTTCCTGTTTATAATCTCACCCCTACCTATGATGGACGGCTTCTCACCCCACCCTCAATTTTTGCCATTCGGAGAGGCGTCCAGGTAGGGTGGTGGTCTATTCCGTTGCCTACCAACAGGGGATGGTCGAATCCCAGTGTTACCTCCGGCTTGGTCGGGCGTCCCTACAGACACAATTGGCCGTGTCTGCGGGTGGGAAGCCGGATGTGGGTATGTGTCCTGGTCGCTGCACTAGCGCCTCCTCTGGTCGGTCGCGGCGCCTGTCCCGGGGCGGGGGGTGGTGGTGGGGGGGGGACTTGGAGGAATAGCGTGATCCTCCCACGTGCTACGTCCCCCTGGCGAAACTCCTCACTGTCGTGTGAAAAGAAGCGGCTGGCGACTCCACGTGTATGGGAGGAAGTAGTCTGCAGCCTTTCCCGGATCGGCAGAGGGGGTGGAGCAGTGACCAGGACGGCTCGGAAGAGTGGGGTAATTGGCCGGGTACAATTATGGAGAAGGGGGGGGGGGTTAAAAAAAAACAACTTTCGCCATTCGGTAAAGGTTTGAATGGCTCCGCTGCCCGACGCGGTCAGAAGATGAGTCGCGCAGATTGGCTCGTTTGACGCATGTAGATCCGCTTAAGCCTCAGAAAAGCTATCGTGCTTCCAGAGACCTCAGATAACACTGATGCCTATGAGCGCTGGAGTCTGATCAGAGCCTTGCTCTGTCCGTTTAATCTAGAAATGAAAAAAGCATGCTGTCTTTGGGGAACCTTCATGGGGTTGCTGAGAACCTGCTGGCGAGCACAGAGGAACCGCAGAGGGTTCCTTGAAGACCCCCCATAAAACACACGGGCTCATCATGGAGCCCTCCAGGTTTGCTTTTCTTTTTCCTCTGGCGAGGAGCCCTAGGTGTTTATTGGCTCTGTTTTGGGTTTTAGAAGTGTTTTAAAAGTGTCTGTACATGTGACAAGGGCCGATTTGACAGACAGAACATGGACTTAATATTCATTAGAGGAGGGCTGCCAGTCCCCAGAGGGGTTGTCGTGTTGCCAGAACCTTAAGAGAACAGTGATATATTCTGGGCACCGGTGTCTCATCAGGCTTTTTGCCTGTCTGTCTTTAAAGTGGCTGCCTCCCAAGCCGCCCGGGTGTGCTTCCAAAGCCATGCAGAGATGACTAATAATGATTTGGAGGCAGGCGTTTGCCAACAGCCTCTGCTCCATTCGCTCCACCTCTTTAAGGCTCCTCAGTGCATTTCTCCAGATGATTATTCTGATTGGGTGCAGATGATGCGGGATGTTTTATTATTTCATTTTATTTTATTCTTTTTTTTTCGGGCCTGCAGAGCTGAGAGAGGGAGGAAGCTTAGCAGGAGGAACAGGGACCTCCGGAGACATAGAGGAAACAGCCATGATGAAACACATTATGCTTTCAATATGATTTATATTTATGGCTGATTCACACCCCATAGACAACAGTCTGACAGTTACAATTTCAGGCTGTGAAGCAGACTGTCACGCTGCTTCATAAATGGAGACAGAAAAGGGGCAGATTACCCTGGAATGCATTTAGTTCCATCACTCTTAAGGTGCAGATCTCATGTGCACTCACGTGTACCGTCTTTCACCGCATTCACCAAGAGTTTGTTTTTGTGTCCTCAGGCAAGGAGAGCTGTCGATGGATACCAAAAACCCCCTTGAGGTTTCGGGACATGAGATCCAACTCCTTCATCCAGCCAGAAGATGAATGGTGGCTTGGTGGCATACTTCCCATTGTGGAAAAACCATACAGTTCTAGAAAAACATATGTGCAAAAACCCCATACAGTTCCCATTGTTTGTCCACTACTGTTTACCTGTCTTGAAAGAATGCACTCCTTTTATGATATAGGATTGAATGATGTATTGTACAGCTATTCCACAAAGTGGTTCTCCTTTTTGCAGTGACACATGGCTCTGCTGTGTGCAGACTTAATTTGGTCTCATTTTCCTGTAATTGTCTATTATGGAAATGTAGGACTCAACACCGCGAGTGATGCAAAAGCACCTGAGAATGTTTCTCCGCCGCCCTGCCAATGAAAGTTTAACAGGGAACCACCAGCTGGCTAGCAGAGGGAATGACAAATGTCTTGTTTTTGCCAAAATGAAAGCTCTACTTTTTCAACCCAGTTTCAGCATTTGGTTACACCTGCCTACAATCATCACTTCAGTCAATTACACATTCGTCATCAAGCACAATACATGTTCAAGGTGTGTTGTGGTGACATGAGTGCAGGGACATATCGACAGCTCAGACATTTTCACAGGAAGTATGAATGCATGCCAACATGGACAAAAACACTTGACATGCCATGCATATGAAAAGTACAAGACTAAACCAAAGCATGCCAATACAATGGCCAGAAGGTTAAACGTATACTGTAGCATAGCGTATGTTCAGATGCTTTTTTATCTCTGATGTATTTGATAGCCAATTTGTGAATATCTAAATCATGAATGCTTTTGTAGTTGCTCATTTTAATGGTTACTGTCACATTGGACCGCTCCAGGAAAAACAACAACATAATACATACATACATACATACATACATACATACATACATACATACATACATACATACATACATACATACATACATAATGCATACATTTTACATCATGTGGAAAAATGAGACAGACAGCAGCTAGTTAAAAGAAAAAGTGAAGTTGTTGTGAAAAAGTAGCTATGGCAGACCAAGCTTGTAGAAGATCTTCACCAACAGATGCTAGAAAGTCAATAGTTAAAACCCAGGTCAAAGCTTTTTTTTATTGTCCCCCCCCCAGCAGTGGGGAAGATGCTGACATTGCTGCATTGACATCTCGCACTGATCTCTTGCAACTTCTGGCCTCACCATAGGTGCATATTACAGCTTTTACAGTGTACTAGACGTTGCAGTCGTAGGGGAAGGTGAACTGAGTGACCAGTGGTCCAGCACACCATGAGGTAGCTTTACTGAATGGAACAAGACACATGCAAGAGATTTTTTAAGAGCTGGCGGCCAACACTTATGGGACTGGAAAATTTTTTTGTCCCTCTATGGCCCTAAAATAGCGAATTATTAAAAAAAAAACTTCTCAACTGACTTTTGTGTACTAGCCCAACTCTTTTAACTAGTTTTCCATCTGGCTCCTACAAGCATATGCTAATTATAGACATTTACCAACAGACATGATTTGATGTAAGCTTTGCATTTGCTATATTGGATGTCATGTGAAAACCTGACTTGGATGTTTTGGGGAAAAGGAGGTTGGGATGAGAGCAGCTATTTCACCAGGGTAACCAAGAGCCTAATGTTGAAATCATCCTTTGTTCCCTTACAAGTATATTCCCAACTGGGATAGTGTTAATATTTTGGGTATTTGTGGACTGTTGATTGTGTAAATACCAGGAGAGATTGTCAAGTTTATGGAATGTTGTTCTCAGGTCTCTCTCTCCACCACAAATAGGCACCTCGGGCACACACACACGTGTGTGTGTGTGTGTGTGTGTGTGTGTGTGTGTGTGTGTGTGTGTGTGTGTGTGTCTGGATGGGGATGGTATCTTTACTTGTTTTAAGACAATGGGGATCTTCAGACCTAGAACCATACTAACTGTTTTATGAGGAAAGACATTAGATTCATTTCTAGTGTGAGGCATTGAGAGTCATGGTGCCTACGCCGGATCTACCATATGGGCAACTCAGGGGCCCCTAAGCATAAAAGGGCCCTCCGCGATGGGAGGAGGAAAAAAAAGTATGTGTTTTTTAAAATTAAAAAAAAAATTATGTAAGCCTTCACACATGTATGACACAAAGTTTGACCCATTCTCTTAATAATTATCCAATCAGAATGAAATAAAAGTTGTTTCCAAGAAAATTAAGTCCCAGATTCTTCACGCCTCTGGGTGCACACGCTTCCGATGGCCTTGCGGTCTCACCATCCCACTTCTGACACCAGTGTAGCGAATTCGGGGGCAACCACAGAAACTGCCGCGGCCGGTACGCGAACCCATATCGCTCGCACCGCGGGAGACATCGCAGACCGCTCGACTAAAGAGTCAGACTCATCAAACAAGGACCAACGTGTCTACTTATCCATGCACGTTACAATATGTTGAGTTTGTGGTTTTGCGTCGCATTTATTGGTCACTTGTTAGACTTTGTTAAATTAAAAAAAAATTTTGCCGTTTGTATAAATACATCCATGGTTTCAAGTCCCAAGTAAGTCCCGTTGTAGTCTTATTATGTATCCATGAAGTCCGCAAGCATAGCATTCATGAACGCGCAGCGCCGGATCCTGAACGCGGTTCGCCCGTTCTCACGGCCTAGACTAAAGGCATGATGGGAGTAACACTACTGCGCATATTCAGTGGGCCCCATGTACGTGGAAATAACCCGGAAGCCAGAAACTTTTTCGGCATATGAATCGTATACATCTCTGTGATAGGAATGAACAGGCGCCATTTTTAGACCCGGTATCCAGTTCTACTTTAATACTGGTGATCAAGCGGCAGTACACTGTATTGTAGCGAATTCGGGGGGCAACCACAGGAACTGCCGCAGGCGGGACGCAAAACGGTATCGCCCGCACCGCGGGTGACGTTGCTACCCGCTAGACTAAAGGGCCAGACCCGTCTACTAGTGGCCGACGTGTCTACTTATCCATGCACATTACAGTATATTCAAATTCAATTCAGATCTTGCTTTATTCAGACACATAGGTAGGTCCATATTAAAAAAACAACAAAGAAATACAACACAGGGCAACACAAAAATATAGCAAAAAACAGCAGCTCGCAAGTCCAGACTGGTTGAGCTCACGTTGGAACAGAACAGTCGCAAAGGTTCAGGATGAATACCACGTGTTCCCTGACTTCGAGTACTTTGTGTCATTTCTCAACAAAGAGGCTCGTATTGCGTGCAACCCCATCACATCATGGCAAGCAATGAACCCAAAAGAAGAGAAATCCAAGTCAACAGAACAAGAAAGATCGAAGTCTCAACGAAGACGCCACGTCGGTACGAAGACATTCACCACTAGCTCAAGTGAGAAGACAGACATCAAGTGCATGTTCTGCAAGAAACAAAGCCACACTCTCCATAAATGTCGCAAGTACATGGAAAACCCATCGAAGAGAGAGTCAAGTTTGTACAGCAAGAGAAACTATGTTTTGGCTGCCTTGAGACCGGCCATCACTCAAAAACCTGTACATCTAGGAGCAAATGTGGCACATGTGGAAAACGCCATCCAACATGTTTACATCAAAATCGTGAGAAGAACGACCGAAAACAAGGAAAGAAATCTAAACCAACAGAATCAAATGAAACTGACGACGAAGACGAGTCTAAACAAGACCAGCCAAAGGAAAGCAACGACAAAGGCAAAAGGTCTAAACCAAAGAAGACACAAGAATCAGATGAAGCTACCTCCAATAGAGTAGTCCGAGACAAGAGTGGCACTCACACCTCATCAATCGTTCCAGTCTACGTGTCCACACCAACTGAACCTGACAATGAAGTCCTAGGGTATGCTCTGCTCGACACTCGGAGTGACACTACCTTCATCTTAAAGGATATAGCTGAGATGCTGAATGTCAAGAAGGATCCAGTAAAACTCAAGGTATCTACAATGACATCAAGAACGAAGGTTGTGTCCAGCGAAAAGGTGACAGGACTGCAAGTGAGAGGCATCAAGTCTGAAAACAAAATCAAACTGCCAGTAAGCTACACCAGGGAGTACATACCAGCAAACAGATCTCATATACCCACAAGTGAAACTGCAAAGTCATGGCCTCACTTAGAACATCTGGCAGATGAGATGTCCCAAGAACTCGACTGTGAAGTAGGGTTACTAATCGGCTATAACTGTTCTCAAGCTCTAGCTCCTAGAGATGTCATCCATGGTAGCGAAGACCAGCCTTTCATGCTTAAGTCTGCGCTGGGTTGGAGCATCGTTGGCTACAATAGTGCTGCCACTGACTATGAAGATGAAATAGGTGTGAGCCATCGTATCATCACGAAGCAAGTCACACCAGCTATGACGCCTCATTCAGAGCCAAGGCAGTGGCGATATGTTGCCTCGGAAGATAACCCAGCTGACCACGCATCTCGCGGGCTCACTGCAAAGGAGCTTGTGGAGTCGAACTGGTTTACAGGACCCAGTTTCCTATGGCAAAAGGAACTCCCTAAAGAAGAAGAGACTAAGGTTGGAGAGATCGACAATGAAGACCCAGAACTCAAAAGAGCACAGGTTCTCACAACCAAAGCAAAGGAGGAGAGGTCGCTGTCAGATCGCCTTGAGAAGTTCTCAGATTGGAGGAGAGTAGTTAAGGTCATAGCGAGACTCAAGCGTTGTGCGAAGGGAGCAAAGGGTCTGAAGACAATATCTAATGAAGCCACAACGCTTGAAGAAAGACAAGAGGCTGAACAATTCATAATACATGTAGTTCAAGGAGAAGCGTTCAGTGAAGAGATCAAGGCTCTAAGCCAAGAGAAAGAGGTTCATAAGAACAAGTCAACCTACCTGCACAAGTTAAGTCCCTTCGTGGACAGCCTTGGTATCTTGAGGGTGGAAGGAAGATTGACACGAGCCGCACTCCATCCCCATGTCAGACACCCAGCCATTCTCCCGAAAGGACATCATGTCTCTCGTCTCATAGTCAAGCACTACCACGAGAAGGTGTGTCATCAGGGTCGCGGAATGACCATCAATGAAATACGCGCCAATGGAATCTGGATTCTCGGATGTAGTAGCGAAGTGTCATCTCTCATCTTCAAATGCGTCAAGTGCAGGACATTTAGGGAGTCTAATCAAGAACAAAAAATGGCCGACCTTCCGCAAGAGAGGATGGAAAGTACGCCTCCATTCACTTACAGTGGTATGGACTACTTCGGACCATTTTATGTTAAAGAAGGTAGGAAGGAACTGAAGAGATACGGGCTCATATTTACCTGCATGTGCTCAAGAGCCATTCACATCGAGGTACTGGATGACCTTACCACCGATGCCTTCCTCAATGCGTTGCGTTGCTTTATCGCAATAAGGGGCAATGTAAGACAACTCCAAAGTGACCAAGGCACCAACTTCATAGGTGCGCGGAATGAGTTCTGGACTAGGTTGAGAAAGGAATACTTGCTTAATCTGCAACAAAGGAGAAAATGGACCAAGGACAGGAGAAATACTAAAGTAAACGACATTGTGCTGTTGCAAGACGAGAACTTACCAAGAAATCAGTGGAAGTTGGCGAAGGTAGTAGAAGTCTTCCCAGCTGCTGACGAAAGGGTCAGAAGAGTCAAACTGTTAGTCAGTGATACAACACTAGACAGCAAAGGCACGCACACATCTCAGCCACTTTATTTAGAGAGACCCATACACAAAACCATACTATTACTTGAAGCTGAGTAAAGGGTTAACTCAGAGAAAACCTTTTGTTTTTTTTGTTTATAGACAATGCCTTGTATAATGTTATTTAAGAATCACAAGTTGTGTGATTGATGGGAGTGTGAATGCAGATTTTGACCACTAGAGGTCGCACTCTTATTTTGATATTCCATTTTGTTACGTGACTGTCACTTCCGGTTTTCCGTCGCTTGCCGCGGTGAATTTCTAACTGTCAGAAGATGATGTTACAGCCGACATATTGTGCACGTTATGTCTGGCAAAGTTATAGAGATTTTAAAGAGATATCGAAGTTTTCCCCTCCCACTGAGCTGCAAGCAGGCCAAAGTGGTTAGTAGAGTTTATTCTCTCACTTATATTTCATTTGTGTAACTTTATTGACTGAATTGCATGTAAATTCATGATTTGTTTTGTCTACCTTGTGGTTCTGCGGTGGTGATTTATGCTACATGATGCTAGCTTTGCTTTCGAGGGCATCAATAAAGAAATCCCCTCTGTCATTAAAGAACCGGAGTCCTCGCAATGCTTCAATGGGCGGCATACACAGCCTCAGCTAGCTAGCAACGAAAACGTTAGCCTGGAAGTCTTAAGCTCCAGCAGCGACACACTGCCGCGGCGGCTAGGGGTTAACAAGGTCAAGAAACCGACGAAAAAACGGGAGAAGAAACGGACAAAGACGGGGATGACCAAACAAAGTAATGTTACTTAAAGCTCATTTGCAGTGGCAGGATTTTGAGGACTTGATCACAGAGTTTGCAAAGAGAAAGTCAAGAAAGAACTTCTAAAGGTAAGAACCATTTGATTATGTAGCCTGTGCATTGAGCAGTATTATCTGTTGTGATTGTGTGTTACTGTATATTTTGTGGATGCGTTTATTTGATTTGCTGTTTGCATAACGTGTATTGCATCACTGTGGTGTGGTGCTGCTAGATTGCATTGGAGTCAGTTTGTCAAGTTCATTATATGTTGGGTTTTTGCAGTTCTGTTTGAAGTTGCCTCGCTCACTTAGTGAGCCTTATTTTGAAACCTGCATTCAGATGTGCTGTGTGATTACCTTAGGATGGCATTGTTGTAAGCCTATTCCTAGTCAGTCACACTATTATGTGTCAGTAATAAATGGTGTGCTGTCTGCTTGGGTGGTTTTCCATGAACACAAATAGTGCCATAGTCTAGAGTCATGCACTGCCATGGGATGAATTAATCCATTGTTTCCTTGTTTTGTGATTTGTGAGTGAAATGGCAGTACTTTGTCTATTGAACTGTATAGGCATACCTGCTCAGCTGGACTGGTTATTTAGACTTTGACCAATAGATGTGTGATTATGGTCTGGTGGATTTGACATGCCAGCTTGACTGGAAGCGCACAATAATTAAGGTGGGGTTTAATGGATGGGGCTTGGGGGTGGGCCTGGTGTGTGCATGGATGTGTGTGTGTGTGGGGGGGGGGTATTAGCTTCAGTGCCAAGGGGCCCTGGGGGAACTGATCCAGCCTTGCATGGTGCTGTTATGTGTTGATGTCTATGGATGATGCTTCATCTGCTTCTGCACAGTGCTAAGTGCAGTAAGTCAAGTCAATTCCAATATCACAAATTACAGATTTGCCTCCAGGGGCTTAACAGCAACACAACATCCTTTCCTTAGACCCTCGCATCAGATAAGGAACAGCTCCCTAAAATAAACCTTTAATAAGGAGGAAAAATAGGAAGAAATCTCAGGGAGAGCAACAGAGGAGGGATCTCTCTCCCAAGACAGACAACGTGCAATGGATGTTGTGTGTACAGAATAAAACCGAATTTACAGAATACAAAATTGAAAGAGGATAACGAATTATAATGGAATTATAAGGTATATGAGGAATGTAATGAGGAGGATGCCAAGCAATGTCCAGACGCCACTGGAACAGCCCATTTTAATTTAATTTTCTTGCTTAACAGATGCTTATTTTCCCAAAGCAACATTGTAGGCGTCCGCGTGTATCCCACTTCTGACACCAATGTAGAGAATTCGGGGGGCAACCACAGGAACTGCTGCAGCCGGGACGCGAACCTGTATCTCCCGCACTGCGGGAGACATCGCTGACCGCTCGAGGGATACGCGCGGATGCGCTTCCCCGAAGGAGGGGGGTAGTGTAACGTGCATGGATAAGTAGACACGTTGGCCCCTGGCTAACGGGTCGGACCCTTTAGTCAAGCGGTTAGCGATGTCTCCCGCGGTGCGGTGAGTTCGCATCCAGGCTGCGGCAGTTCCAGTGGTTGCCCCCTGAATTCGCTACAATATGTAGAGCACCAATAATGATTCAAGTAATAGGGGATTCAAATCACAAATTAGCTGGACAAAGCCACAAATCAGTATTCCAGTCATGCTAAGAGAAAATGGGTTAAGGTAGGCCTGGAAAAGTTTCAAGGTGTTTCTTGAATGAAGTGAGTAAGGCTCATTTCACTCACGTTGATGGAAACTTGGAATTTGTTTCAGTTCGTCTTGGCACGAGATGAGAGAAAATCTGGACCTGGAGCTTGGGCTTTTTTGAGGAAGCCATAGGCAGTAACTTTGAGAGTTGTAAAACAGAGGGTGAGTAAGAGTGTATATTATTCACATGGGTTTGCATGTAAGTTGGTAAGTTTGTCAGAATGCCAACAGCAAGGGGGATTGAGTTTGCTGACATTTAAAGGTTAAATCAATGCCTGGGTATTTTTGGGACTCGGCAATGTAAGCATAGCAGGATAAACATGGCTGTAGTTAACAAAATTAATATTGGGCCAGTTTGATTTAGGTGTGCCAAGGAACCAAAGTTGACAGCACAAGCACTGGCTATGTAGGTATGCAAGGACCTGGACACACGGGCCAATCATATGGGTGAATGTAGTGAGAGGTGAAAAAGAGCAACCAATTACAAAGTGTTATTTTTTGATGTATGTTACACATTGACCAGTGAGTCAGCTAGAGTTCACAAACTTCACCTTGGTCATAAGGACGAATTTGTTGTAAAATTGTAGACAGAAAACCACATTTTGTTCAATATAATGTCTAAAACACAAGTAATGTTGACAGTAGCACCACTGCCACTTCAACACCTGGCCACAACTTCTGTGAACCGCCAAGAAGCAGCAGTAGGTTGGAAATACTAAGCTAGCTGGAAAATGAAGTTCCCAGAGATGGTCTAGCCTGGCCTACAATGAGGTACGAGACAGTTTTCTTTGAAATTCTATGGAAGGACTCCTACAAGGCATTTAATTTTACATCTAGATAAAGGGCGATAGAAAGATTCTCACTTCATGACAAATCTAACCTGTATCACATGCTGTAAATGTTGCAGCTGCCCTTTCTGTAGGTAAGCAAAATCAGATGAAAGATGCAAGAACTGCTTTAGTTAGGGGTGTTTTTCTTTATTCAGTATCTCACATGAAGAGTCCAACTTGACCCAGGTCATGGTTGACTTGCAAGGAATGACACAAATAGCTCTCTCATGATGTTCTCAATGATTGAGATGTTGGCCCATGATGTACTGAGAAGGCTGATCACAGAAATACAATGCAAAGGTTTCATTTGTGATTATAGATGAAACCTCTTGAAAACGGCCTCCTTACAATCCATTCCATCAAATTACACTGTGCTGAATTGAGTTTCTTGAGGACCTATCTCTACATGACAAATGTGATGCAGTTGGAAAATCAAATGGTCTACATTTACACCTGCAGACGTTTGACACCTTCCACACTGAAACCGATGCTCTAAAAAGGATGGCCTAGCACCTCCAAAAGCTGCTGAAATGATTAAAATACTCAGAAAGCCCATGAAACATCTTCGTGAGAAAACAGTTGAAGAATTTTGGAAAAGCATGATTGTGGCCGTGGATGGCCTAAACTTGGAGAGCCCCACTGTGCCTAGACCAAGAAAAATATCATGTGGGCTGGATGATGGAGCACCACCACACAGTTTCCAGTCAACAGAAGAACTGTACTGACAGCAATATTTTGAGGTAGTGGATATCACATCTACATCTCTGGACTCCCCGCTCAGCTGTTCTGTCTTCAAACACATTGAAAATATTGAGGAATTTGTGATGGGAGAAAGTGACTGTGAAAACCATAGCACAGTTCCATGGAAAGGGTCACCCTGACATGTGCGTAGACTTAGCAGAGCAAAAACGCATTTCACTCACTAATTTCAGGATAAAGTGGAAATCCTTACAGGGGATCAGGGAATCCCCCCGAGAACCATATTTCCAGAGTTAACAAAACTGGTTAAACGCACCCTGACTGTAGCTGTGATGTCTTGCGCATCAAGCCTACAGCAACTTAAGACATATCGGTGATCCACAATGGGGCAAACAAGGTGAACCACATTGTTTTCTTGAACCATCACAAGAAAAATCAATTTGGATGTTCTGGCCGATGAAATGATCAACCATACAGCCTGCAGGAGAAACACTTTCCTCATCACCAAGTAAAGTCAACACTTGTAAGTCCATTTCCTATTCTATAGCCGCTCTATCAGCAGTGTGTTTATGATTGAATCAAAAGCGCTTGCTGTTTGACTGTTACAGCTTGTTGCAGGTGTTAATAGCTTCTGATTTACAGATCCAGCTGGATGTGTGTGGATGTGTGTTTCAGGCATGTAGGTGTGTGCATAGTTCCAGCAGCTCGACAGGTTTGTGTAGTGAAAGCTGTTGAATCTTGACTTGAGCAGGTTGATTGGTCAGTACTGTGTTTATTTTATGGGCTGTTTTGTTGGGTGAGCAACTAATTGTTTGTTACTTTGCTTATCTGTTATTGCTTGACAATGGGGATCTGTTACATGGAGCAGTTTTCCAGACATGTGGTCATGTTGTGATTTTTAACACAGTTTGAGGGCTTGTCTGTGGCTTAATTTTTTTTTTTAAGGAACCCCTTTGTAAAAAAAAAAACCAACATCTATGATTGGCAGTACTACTGACAATTGTTGACAAGTGCTGGCTCTGTCTGTCTGTCAATGCTGATAAATGTGCTGACATAGCTAGATCAAACAGAGCCATTATTAATGTTATGAGCTGCAGCTGTGTTATCCTGCTATGCTTACACCACAAAGTAGCAAGACCAGCCTGCCATGTTTCTAACCTTTACAGCAAGCTCACTGAAATGGGTTAGGGTTTAGTTAATCTTTTTTTTTTTAAGATTATTTTTTGAGCATTTTTTAGCTTTATTAGATGGCGACAGTGAAGAGGCAGAAAGGAAATGGGTGAGAGAGAGAGAGAGAGAGAGAGGGGTATGACATGCAACAAAGCTCGCCGGCTGGAATCGAACCGGTGACAGTTGCGACCATGTGGCATGCGCTGTAACCATTTGGCTACGGGAGCACCAGGGTTTAATTTATCTTAAATGCAGGTGGCAACTGTGAGCCAGCGTAAGAATAAACATTAATGCTTTTAATTTATCTGCTTCCAAATTGTGATTGTGTACAGTGTGTGTATATGTGTGTGTGTGTGTGTGTGTGTGTGTGTGTGTGTGTGTGTGTGTGTGTGTGTATATATATATATATATATATATATATATATATATACTTGATGCTGCACTAAGGTAGAGGTGTTGGGGTGCAGGGCTGTGTGTCACGTCTCGTGGAGGCGGCTTTGAATTTCCTGGCGTCCCCGCTGACCTCAGGGGACGTCTTTGGCTCACATTGCATCGGTGTGCCCTGTGACTGCCAAGTGCCAGAGGAGGCTGACCTAAAATGAGTTCTGAATGCCAGAGGTGTAGTTGGAGATTAACAACGTGCGGCAGCTGGAAACAAGTCGCGTTCGCACACAATAAATACTCTTCCATCCCTCCGTGCAGAATGCAGCCAGCCACAGTCAAACCTTATTGGTGTTATTAATAGAACAATTATAAGTATAGCAAGAGTAGTATGTTTATGTCCAGTGCTGGTGGCAGCCAGGGAAAACACTTAGATATTTTTAACACCAGGATACATCCGTTAAAAAAGCGAGACTTGTTAAAATGGAGAGCATGAGACCTATGTTGCCATGCATGACTTTTATATTTGTCTGTGCACATGGATTACGTCTGGGATGGTTTGAATTGTTCTTAGCATGGATTGATTACTGGATGGGTTGCCAGGCACAGGCCCAGGGTCTTAAAAGGTCAGGGGGCCGTAAGTACGAGCCCTCCGCATGTCATTGTTGTTATTAACGTCTCATTTCTCACCGCACAATTGAAGGGCTTGGTCATTTGTGTCAATAATATTTTGCTGTCTCTCTTTTTTAGACTGCCTTTGATAGTGTGAAGTTGGCCTTAACTGAGCTCACATTCGTGGTTCAGAGTGGTGTAGTATGGGATGGATGGATGGATGGATGGATGAATGGATGCTGGCATTAATTGGGTATATCTGTGCTGTAAATGCTGCTGAGGTATAGCTAAATTTTTAGTTACTTTGCTGTTTGCTTTATATGCATGTACAGGGGCCCATTGTCTCATAATCCATCTATGGTTGTTAGGACACTGATGTGGGTTTAATTTGGAGAAAAATATCTTTGTCCCTCGTGAGATAAAACAAACTTTGAGATGTACCAGCGTGAGAGAGCCCTGTGATTCTCGGCTCAAACTAACATACAAAATGTTGGCACAGTGCGGAGTCATGTCCGATTCCCTCCCCGAGTCTCAAACCCAGCTGAGGTTGAAAGTTGTTTACTCCACTGTCCTCTGTGTATAGCGTTGTTTGGTTTCATCAGATTGATTACTATGGATGTTGTGGGACCTTTTCCCCCTCGTCAGAGGACGAGGCAAACTGCTTGACCGCATGGTAATGTAAAACAGAGCAGCTCGACGCAGATCTCTTTTAGACACTGTGTTTGGAGGGATATGTAAATGTTTAACAGTCGTGTAAGTAAACACACACAAGGGTTAGGTGTCAGGATTTAGAGAGCGACCTGCATGGTAGCGTTGGCGAGCACTGTCGTGACAAAAAGCTGGATGTAAGTGCAATGCTATTCTATAAGCAACAATGACATCACATATACAAACTCATCCCCCGTGAATATGAAGAGTGGCTGAGTCAAGTAAAGATACATGACTCTATCAAACCTGGTCAAACCAATCCAAATAAACCCAACAACACTGCTCTCCTGACCCAGAATTGTTTTATTCAAAAAGCAGTCCTATGTATTATTAATAGTGGTGTACTATGCGTGTCAGTGGTCTCAGACAGGCAAAGCCCAGGCCCAGTTAATCTAAGTGGGTAAAAACGGACATAGACCTATAGTACTGCATGTTCAATAGAAGGGTAATCAAGGAGCCAAAACCTTTAGCCTGCAATCCTGAGAAGTGTTGTTTTTGTAAATTATTAAACCTTACGGTCATGCTTGTACTTGTATTGGTTTTTGACCACTCCAAATCCCATTCAAAATGAAACTGAGTGCTGTTGTGTTAGCTCCTTCTCCACTGCCCACCAACAAAAACACAGTTAAAACTGGGCTTTAGCTAGTGTGATGCTGTGGTATATGCAGGTAAAGGTCTTTTATGAGCTTGGCTTTCCACATCTGCTAGTTAGTCACAATTATGCTTTGTCTTCCAGCTCACAGCTACATTTCTGCTCATTTTAAAATTGGCTGAAATGGTGAAGACTTAAAGGTGGCGCATCATTTTTCCTGGCAGAAAAGCAAGCACTAAGAAAAGCAAGGACAAATGTTCATGAATTGAATATTTGTGCAATAGCTGTTGCCTGAAATTCACAAACAGAACAAATGATCAATAAGGACTTTTGTTTGCATGTAAGTCTGCAGGGATGTAGTGTTAAATATGTTTGCCTTGTGGATTGATGTCAGTCAAGCTCATCTCAAATTTCTGTTTTCATTGTCTTTGATGCCCCCCCACCTTCTTCTCAGTTGTACTTGGCCAATTACCCCACTCTTCTGAGCCATCACAGTCACTGCTCCACCTCCTCTGCCAATCCGGGGGGGGGGGGGCAGTGGATTATCACATGTCCCCTCTGATACATGTGGAGTCACCAGCCGCTTCTTTTCACCTGACAGTGAGGCATTTCACCAAGGGGAAGTAGCGTGTGGGAGGATCACGCTATTCCCCCCCAGTTCCCCCTTCCCCTGGAACAGGCGCCCTGACCGACCAGAGGAGGCACTAGTGCAGCGACCAGGACACATACCCACACCTGGCTTCCCATCCGCAGACACGGCCAATTGTGTCTGTAGGGACGCCTGACCAAACTGGAGGTAACACGGGTATTCGAACCGGCAATCCCCATATGGGTGTTGTTCTGTTACTGATCCCAGGCTTTGACCCTCCCTCTGTAAAGAAATGAGAATTTTCCATCAGAGGGAGTCACTATATTGCTCCAGCTGTAGGAAGCACTAGTAACAAGCAAGGACATTAAAAATGACTATATCTGCAGAATAGACTGAAGCATCCTGCACACTGGCTCTCTCCCTTCCCCTTGTGTGCGTTGAACGCACAAGCCAACCCCACAAAATGAAATCGTTGTAATAAATTGTGTGTGTGTGTGTGTGTGTGTGCATGTATATGAACACTTAATTTCTGTGTATGTGCGTGCATGTGTGAGGGAGCACTAATGATGCACTGATTTTACGAGTGTATTTTGTGTGTTTTTTGTGTGTGCCTGTCAGTCAATATCTGCCTGTATGAGCGTGTGTATTCATGTATGTGTGTGTGTGTGTGTGCCACGTCTGGCTTGACCGAGGATGATGACACACCATTGAACCCATGTTGGTGTGTAGTGACAGCTTACTTTCCAGACTCCGGGGTGCTTGAGGGGTGACTGCATATGTTTGTACATTTCTGTCTGCGTGCACGTGTGAATGTAGTTGCATATTTGTATTTGTATGCATGTGTTCACTTGAGTGTGTGTCCATATGTATTCATATTTATGCGTGTGTGTGTGTGTGGCAGTAGTGATGAGCCCCAGATGGCTGCCCCGACCCTCTGGACCATCGAGTGTGCAGGTGAAGCAAAGCGATAGGGTCATTAAGACATCAGCTGGCTAGAGAGAAAGGGCTCCCTTTGTTGATGTATGAAACTCATGTCAGTTCACCTCCAAGTCTTATGGCATGTCTGGGAGACATATGGCCGTTTTATGTTGAGAAATATTCTTTCAGCGCTATGGAGTGTGTTTACCCTGGCAAGGATTTTTGAGTGATATTATGGTGACCATATTTCACTGTTATTACATCGCCGATATTGCCATAATCCTTGCTGGTTTTAGATAAATTGCCCTAAAAGAGAGTCCCGCTGGACACCGTCAAAAGGAGGCCAAAAAGTTATGACCATAAAATGGGAAAGCGCAGCCATGAACTTGTGACTTTGTGAAACTTGATTGTCACGAATGCTTGACAGTCATCTGCTTTGCTGCTCCACCTATGTTGTGACCTTCAAACCTGGACCACCCAAGTATTCCTTCCAGTGTCACCATGGGGTCACCGTGCTTAGCATCCAAGATGCCGGGACCACCTGCTTTTTTTCACAAAATGGACCAAGCAGGTAAATCCAGGTTAAAACCACAATGGGTATTTATTGTCACTTATAAATCTACTTTTGTTGGTGGGGGACATGTAGGTGAGCGGGAGGAAAGAGGTTAAGGAAAGATTTTAAGCCTCGAGACAAGCGAGACATAACTCGTGGGAGAAGGGAGGTGCTGTCAGGCATTATGAGAGCGGCCCTATCATTTGGTGCACCCAGCTTACTGTGCTATTCTTTACTTGTACT
This sequence comes from Lampris incognitus, assembly GCF_029633865.1. Classification (NCBI taxonomy): domain Eukaryota; kingdom Metazoa; phylum Chordata; class Actinopteri; order Lampriformes; family Lampridae; genus Lampris; species Lampris incognitus. The sequence continues at coordinate 40,822,818 of NC_079211.1, forward strand.
CCTGTAAATAATGAGGTTGTTACAAGTACTTTATACAAAATTTAAATGCTAAATTATTTCATTATTTTAAAATGACGCAGTGTGGGAGGTAAAGATTCGTGGAGGGCTTTTTTTTTGCCTGTCTTTTACCCTTGTTTGGCTGACAAATCAAGTCAATTTTATTTGTATAGCCCATTATCTCAAATTTGCCTCAGTAGGCTTTACAGCAATGGAACATCCTGTCCTTAGATCCTTGTGTCGGATAAGGAATCAGGAACATTTATTTGTCATTTCATTTCATGCACTTGTGTACATGAAATGAAAGGAATATAGTTTCCCCCAGCCCACAGCAGTGCAACAAATAGACAAAAACACATATCCAAAGTACAAGAACACACATATCCAAAGTACAAAAACACATATATCCAACATATAAATACATTTTTTTTTCACTGTCCAAGAGAGCGAATGGCAGCCAGGATGACTGTCGGAACTGCTGGTCTGCATGGGCTAGCAGTTAGCTTAGCCTGCCCCATTTCTGCGTCATGTCAGACCACCCTTGGTGCTTCCTCTTCGGGTGCAGCTCTGGGCAGGGCTGTAGTCCTTGGGCCCACTGGACGCAGCAGACCAGGCTCCCCCAGCTGATCCAATGCCAGCTCTCCCAGCCAGACAACCTCAACACACCTTCCCACACTCCACACGATGACACCAAAAACATAGTCAGTGCTAGGCGAGGCTGCCACCAGATAGCTTCGCTAGGTGGCGCCACCATACCGAGACTGCCCTTGGCATTATCGGGAACCGCTGGTCTGCATGGGCTAGCAGTTAGCTTAGCCTGCCCCGCTTCTGCGTCCTGTCAGACCGCCCTCGGTGTTTCGTCTTCGGGCACAGCTCCAGGCAGGGCTGTGGTCCCTGGGCCCACAGGACACAGCAGACCAAGCTCTCCCAGCCGATCGACAGTCTCCCAGCCATCAAACGAAGACACAAACTTAGACGCAGACATGGACAAAGACTCTGCATGGACGGTACTGGGTGAGGCCGCCGCAAACGTGAGTTCGTACTGCCATCTTCCCTCACCAGAAGCGGTGGAACAACTCCCTAACAAATCTCTAACAGGGAGAAGAAATAGGAAGAAACCTCAGACAAAATGTTGACACACAAAGATCCTCTGAATGTCAGAGGTGCTAAATGATCAATTTGAGCACTTGAACTGTTTGTCATAATGGAGTGCTCCTTGTTTGCAGGGTTGGTTCCTCAGCTGTTGAAGCTGAACGTGAAGGCAGCGGGACACTGGGCTGAGCCACCGGCACCTATAGGGAGTACAAGGTGCACCAGCTTTGAAACATTTCCTCCCCGGCATTTGTCAGACATCTGCAATCCATTTTCACACAGACCTGAAAACGCAGTGTGCCAGGGCCAGTTTTTTTTTTTTGAGTTTTTTTTTTTAGAGGCATCGCCTTTTCTCTTTTCATCTTCCTTTCACCCCCTCTTTCACCCCCAACTGGAGATATCCAATTGCAGGCTTTCTTTTTGGCACATTAAAAGGCAGAATGGAGAGGGCCTGTTAAAGATCCCGAGAAGGGGGGGGGGGATCAAATGTTTTGCCAGACTTCAGTGGAAAGGAGGGTTGTCTATCTATCTTATCACACGCTTCTTGTCCTCATCCTCTGTTCATTTTGCTGTTAAATGACATTGGAGGAACCCCCTCCCCCCCCAAAAAAAAAGAAAAAGAAAAAAATCCTCCATAGCTCCAGGTGGGGATATATCACGTTGTGTTTGGAGGAACTGGTTGTCAGTAGTGGTTAAATCAAGTCTCTCTTCCCCATCATGTGAAGTCCTGATGAAAGCCCCGAGCCGAAGCCCGACACTAAAGCACCACTCAGGTAACGCACGGCGTGCTCACAGCTTCACATTTTTGACATTTTTAAACATGTCCGAGGCCAAAAGAATGGAAAGGACATGTGGAGTAAAAAATGCAGTGCACCAGTTGGGGGGGACGATAAACATGTGACCATTTTGTTGGATGCCTTTATTCACAGTGTCAGACTTTACGATCATGAGTTTGTACCATTTTAGCAAGGCTTGCCTGACCAGTAATCGAATGTAACACGGGCCATTACTCATTAATTCATTAATCCAGTACGTGCCTTTCCTCGACCTTAACCCCAGTAGGGCACCGTGGGGTTTCAGTCAGGGTCTTCAGTAACGAACTGCCCCCCATACACACACACACACACATTTCTCATATTGGTTCCGATACAGCCAACACAGCGAAATACGCTAATGCACTATATGCACTACTGCATCAACACTGACAACACAGCTGATCTTCAACAACCACAACACACACCACTGTGTACTACAGCAGCTGTTGCATCATCACCCTCAGATCTTCCTCAGCAACCAGATTGCGCACACACACCACATGGCAAGTTTCCACAGCTGATCTAATGGTGTTTGCCAGTCTCACTCGCACAAATTCAACAAATTCAATCAAGTATAGCCACAACATTATCAGTACACCACCTTCAGTTCAATAAGAAAAGTGTGCACACCAACCTGGAGTTGAAGTTCCACCTCACTTGAGAAGCTTGTGGAAACCTTCTGCAAAATTCATCCAGTCATTTAGTCTGTTTGGGAGAACGTGTAAAAAAAACAAAACGCAGACAATCCTCCCAGATTCGCAACCCCACCCCCAAAAAAAACCAAACAAACCAAAAAACGAAGTAAACTATTTTCCATCAGCACGTAACTTAGTTTGCTCACAACCCACCAAAGGCTCAAGCTAAAAGTTGACTAGGACACCGGGGCTAGCTAGCACCGATACATCACAGGGCCCTGGGGTGTTCTGTCACTACACATCAAAATGTGGTTGGCTGATGATACAGTCACTCAAAGTTGTAATCAGTTTGCAGCATCGGGCTTCAATGAAAGGCTAGCAATACCACTAGTGCTGCTCCAAGGAGCTTCGACGTGTTTAGATGACAGGAAATTCCTGATCAGCCCCAGGACAAAACAAGTAATTGTCAAGGCCATCAGGGCCTTCTCTGCTGGCCCTGTCAAAATCAGAAACATAATTTGTTTTTCATAAAACTAAAATGTGCCTGAAATGTGTCTGAATTCAGTCCACCATTGCCTAACCCCGACCTTAACCTAATCCTGATTCTAATCCTAACCCTAGACCCAAGTCCTAACCCTAAAATAAACCCTTGAAGAAGTGAGGACCTGCCAAAATGTCCTCACTTTGCAAACATGTCTTCACTCTTATGGTTAAAAAACTCAACTGGTTAAAAACTCAACCTCACAAATAGCTGAAAAAGAACACACACACACACACACACACACACACACACACACACACACACACACACACACACACACACACACACACACACACACACACACACACACACACACACACACACACACAAGCCACTATGATCCTGATCTTAAAATTTCAGAAGGAATTTTAGTAACCCCAAACTGTGGGGTCTGTTTAATTACTTGCCCAGTAAAGAGCAACAGATCAGTGTAACCAGAGACGGTATGCCTGTATTTTAATGGATGGACCCCAACTCTGTCATAAGGACTTGTTTCCATTCCAGTTTGACCCACATGAAAGGCAGGCTTTCCTAAGGAACTTATCTTGCCAGTAGAGGTCCCTCTTGCATCAGGATTACCTCCTTCAGTGTGACCCTCCCCTCCACCCCACCCCCATTTGGCAAACAACCAGACGACACTCAAATGTGTCTTCAATTAGTAGGGCCACAGTCTGCACACCATCCCTGATTTGGAATGTGAGTTGCATCGAGATAACCTCATCAGTTTTCTTTTATCCCATTTTAAAGCCCCAACAGGAGCCAGCTGCATTTGAATGTCCCCGACACATAAACTTACGGGCCCCTGGACACAGACACCTAAAAGCCCCCCCAAGCACATAGCTTAACAAAAAAGAAAAAAAAAACGCCGATAAGCTGTTATTGACACAAAATGACTGAGTCCTTCAACTCTGTAGTGACAAATGAAGAGTTAATGACAGTGACTTCATGCACAGGTTCTGGCTTAGGGGCCCCCTGACCCCTTGAGCCCCTGGGCTGGTGCCCACTTGGCCTGTTCGGTAATCCATCCATGCCCCGATGGGATTTGTCAAGGGACTTAGGGTGATATATATATATATATATATATATATATATATATATATATATATATATATATATATATATATATATAACACACACACACACACACACACACACACACACACACACATACATACATACATACATACATACATACATACGTACGTACGTACGTACATACATACATACATATATATATATATATATATATATAAAAAGGGCAGTTTTGAAAAAGGGAACTTTCAATTGCTGCAACTTGGGTAGGCATATTTGAGTCATGGGCCAGTTTTGTGTGTGACTTTCTCATCACAGTGCATAGGGTTGGTTAAGATTTGGCATACTATGTTCCAGCAGCAGGCTGATAACAATGAGGCGATAAGATGGGAGTAAGAACGGGGTTCACTGGTGGAGAGTCCTCTGCAGCAGGGTGGGGGATGAGCGGGGCAAAATTCAAATGTCCGAACGTATGAGCACATGCATATATCTCATAAACACAGATGGATGGCCACAGACCTACACACAGTCTGAGTGAACACACACACACACACACACACACACACACACACACACACACACACACACACACACACACACACACACACACGAGTGCAAGTGCATATGCACTGATGCTAACAGACACAGGGACACACACACACCACATAGACAAGTTCATACCTGTGTGCACATATGCTTATATACATATACAGGTATGTTTATTTTCTTAATTTTATCTTATAGTTGCAGGTACACACTCGCATCCATACACATGAATCCTCACTCGCTCTCTCTCTCTCTCTCTCTCTCTCTCTCTCTCTCTCTCTCTCTCTCTCTCTCTCTCTCTCTCTCAGACACACACACACACACACACACACACACACACACACACACACACACACACACACCCAAACTTGTGTATTGTTATTGTAAGGTTTCACACCTGTCTTGGGCTGTCACTGCAGTTCTCCCCCTCAGACTACCGTCCCACCTCCTGTGACTGCAATGTTGACACATGTACACACTTGTGCACACGTGTACAGACAGACACATTCTTGTACACACAGACTTAGGCAACACACATGCGAGACGCACACACAAGTATACATTTTCACACACAGCCAAAAACGTGTACGCATTCCCACACAGGCGTGCTCTCTCTCTCTCTCTCTCTCTCTCTCTCTCTCTCTCTCTCTCTCTCTCTCTCTCTCTCTCTCTCTCTCTCTCTCTCTCTCTCTCTCTCTCTCTCTCTCTCTCTCTCACACACACACACACAGTGAGTAACAGTAGTCTCCTCCCCAGTGTGAGGGGTCCTTTGTGAGCTTGATGAGCGTGTCCTACACCACAGGAAGGCAGCCTGCCCTTCAGCCAAAATTAGCTGGGTTCGACTGCAAACCTTCACCTCCGGACGTTGACCGAACAATTGGAAAAGCTGAGTTGTTTTGCACCGTAACACTGAAGATTTTCTCACAACCCACAAACAAACGCTGAGAAGAAATACTCGCGCTTTCTTTTGAGGTGAGCACCAAAAGCTTTTTCTTTCGCGATGATTTTTTTTTTCCAAACTTGGACATCTTCGATCCTTCCTCCCAAACAGTCACACGCGTTCCAGGAGGCGTATGTTTTGAATAAAGCAATTAAGAGGCCCAAATAAGGTGGCGGGATAGGCCGCATTATTGCCCTGCAGAAAAAAACAAAAAAAAACAAGTTGCTTTCAGTAGAGCGGTTTTATGTAAACTGTGTAAATGTGTGTTTGTGTGAGCTCTTTTGCATTAGGATTACCTGAGTTTGTGTGGCACATACCCGTGTCCTGCAGGATTTACACATGGTGTTTGTTTTTGTGACAAACAGTCCCTCCATGGTCGTCTGGGTGTATTATTGGGACACTGCTGCTAAAGGCACATGTTTCTTGCCATCGGTTGCTTGCATAGCTCGTGAATTAGGAAATGAAACTTGCTCTACTGCTGCGTTCACTATGAGTCACCCTGGATGAGAGTATCAACCAAAAGCCTAAAACGTAAATGTGAAAAATCTGTGTGTAAGCTCTCCCTGCATATTTGCATGAGTTTGTATGTGCTGGTTTCTATTTGTGTGTGAAGCTGTGTATAGGATGAATGCATTCTGTGTGCGTGTGCGTGCATGTGTGTGTGTGTGTGTGTGTGTGTGTGTGTGTGTGTGTGTGTGAATAAATCCTACTTCACTTGCTTTCCCCTACGTCTCTGCCAAGCAGACAGGGTGACATGAGAATTGAACCATCTGCGTCTCCCCTTTGGCCCAATCGCCAAGCAGCCGGTAACTCGCTCCAGCTGTCTGGGAATGGAAAAGACGATCCGGAGACGTTCCAAACGAATGGCAGCCCTGATTCAAAAGAATGAAGGATGAATGAAAGAGAAGAAGGAGCAGGAAAAAAAAAAAAAAGGAACGACGTGAGACAACGCAGATGGACATGCCACTTTCTTTAAGCTACCCATCTTAACTGTGGCTGGCTGGAGCTTTCTTTTCCGTGACTACAGCGTCCTCCACCACCACCGCCACCACGACCTCCACCACCACCACCGCCGTCACTGGGGACTCGGTGAGCTGTGGCGACCGGAAGAGAGTCCTCCTGGGTTAAGCTCTGTTCTGATGTTGACGGGTGCGCACCACGCCTGTCAGACAGATAACATGCCCACAAAAATCCCGGACAAAGAGACGTGGCAGAGGCCATTAAAAACCAAGACGTCACTGTCAAAAAAGGCACACACAACATTAGGGCCAAGTCATTTAGCCGCTGCACTTTGGCACCGTACTGAAAGAGAACTCTTGGAGGAAAATACAAAACGTGTTGTTTTCTTGTCAGCCCGAAGCGTTTGAGGAACGTTAACAACAAAGGAGATACCAATAAGACGGTAGAATAACTTTGCCTATCAACACGGGGATCGCCGGTTCGAATCCTTATGTTACCTCTGGCTTGGTCGGGCGTCCCTGCGGTGGGAAGACGGAGGTGGATGTGTGTCCTGGCCACTGCACTAGCGCCTCCTCTGGTCAGTCGGGGTGCCTGTTGAGGGAGGAGGGGGAACTGGGGGGAATAGTGTGATCCTCCCATGCGCTACGTCCCCCTGGTGAAACTCCTCACTGTCGGGTGAAAGGAAGCGGCTGGTAACTCCACATGTATCGGAGGAGACGTGGTAGGTCTTCAGCCCTCCCCGGATCGGTAGAGGGGGATGGAGCAGCGACCGGGACGGCTCGGAAGAGTGGGGGTAATTGGCCAAGCACAATTGGGGAGAAAAAGGGGGAAAGACACCCCCCCCCACAAAAAAAGAGTAAAGAAATAAAGTGTATCCAACGCCGCCGTTTTTCTGAGCAGGTCTTGGTGGTCCCAGATGTTGTGGTCCTCACGTAGGCGACTCTTGAGGAATGGGGAAAGTGCTGACTGGTTGAAAAGTTCAGCTAAGCCGAGCCTCTTTCAAAACAGTTGGCGCAGTGCTGTCAAAACAACGAGCTGTTTGTAAACCCATGATTACAGAGAGATCTGTATCTGCTGCCTTGTTTTGGCCAAAACAAGACCTGCACGCTGCAGTAGTTTGGACTCTCCCACATTTAACCCCCGCTGTCGCTGGTGAAGGGCGAGGTAGCACATGTTAGCAAGCGGTGCACATGCTAACGGGCTAACGACGCCCTCCGTTTCTCCCCGTGCCTTCCAGAATCACAGCGCTCCTAAATCAACCCATTTAACAGTCTGCTGACAGCCCGGACCAGATTTGACGTAGTGTCATGACACACTAAGAAAATTAGAAAATGGATGTTTAGGTTGGGCTCGCCCCACCAGTCTGGAAATAAGTGGTTTAGATGGGAATCTGCAAACAGGAGATGAGTGTGTTGTTGTTGTTTTATTGTCTTTTCCCGTTTATCTGTGCTTTTCTGCATGTCCGTATTGTGATTTGGCGAGATAATTGAAACCATGAGCCATGTGTCCTGGGTTGTGATTATACAAGGCAGGCTTTTGGGGAGCGCACATGAACAACATTTCTCAAGCAAATGGCAACAAACCGAGATGCAGGGTAAAAAAAAAAATCAAAGCAATTTCCTTTGATTATAAAATCATTGCTGGAGCAATTCCACTGCAGAAGAAAAGCCTGTCTGTCAAAGTTAGTATAACTGCTGTGCTTGGGGGGGGGGGGGGCATAGCTTATTGAAATAGAATGATAGTATGATTTTGATTTTTTTTTCCAGCTTTGAAAATGAATGGATCCGTTTACGCGTACTGACTCAAGCTTGGGTGCACTATATCCATCACAACAATGAGTACACAGAAGCTGATCCAAACAGGTGGCACGAACCGGTGGTTTCCTTTTCATTTAAGTAACCCGGGGTTCTTGTTTCCACCACAATTAGTCTTCAGCTGCAGCTTCATCCCCTGTTCTGGATTCAAGTGAGCTGATGATGATGATGATGTAGTGGCAGTCCACGCTCTCTAAAGACATCGTCACCTCTTGGAAAACTCTTTAGACAAATCCAGTTGAATTGGCAGAAAGAGAAGTTTTCTTTTTACCCGTTTTAAAAACAAAAAACCACCACCGCACCACCGCAACACCAAAGATCAAGAACTCCTCTTTCGGTTGAGAAGTCTGTTCCTTGGAAGAAAAACACCCTGGAGCTTGATCCCAAATCTGACTGCTCTGAGCAAAATGATCTCTTCGTAAATAGTGTTTTTATTCCACAAGTTTTATTTTTATGAACTCGGATGATATTGGGAACCTTTTGAATTAACTTGTGCAAGATTATTCTGTTCCTTTCCATGGCAGACCTTTGCAGATGCACCTGAACCAAGTTTCCATCCTAAACGGCGCACACTGAATGGCCATAAGTTGGTAATTTCAGAAAACCTATTAAGATCATTATCTTTCATTTTAAGATGATATTGAGGTGAATCGGCCATGCTAAATTGTCCCTAGGTGTGTGTGTGTGTGTGTGGGCCCTGTGATGGCCTGGCGGCCTGTCCAGGGTGTCTCCCCGCCTGCTGCCCAATGACTGTTGGGATAGACTGCAAGCGGTTTGGATAATGAATGAAAAAAAAAAGAAGAAAAGATTTCACTGATCATCGGTAGGCTACATTATTTGATTCTTGATAATTTGTTGCATTAAATTTTGATTAAATTTGATTTATTTCATTCGTCGATCAAGTCAAACTGCATTTGAAACATGTGAAATCCTTTTTGCCCATTGGCAGTATTTTGTCAAGAAATGTACGAAAAATTTGATTTTAAGATGCAGTACCTGATCGGTGGAGATGATTATTTCTTGCAGAGCCTGGGTACTGCTGTCATTCAGAGTCTGTGCCTGTATATCAGTGCACCAGACATGAGTCAGGCCGCTGACCTACAGTGTGCATTGGCTGAGAAGAGAGAAATCCTGAATCAAACATAAGGAACACATTTTAATACTATACTCTGCAGAGGGCAACTGCTGTATATCCATTAAATTGCCTCCTGAGCTGAAGTCCAAAGCTATTCAAGACCACAAGCTCCCAAAAGAAAAACACCACATTCAGGAAGGATAAAGAATACCTATTCATCGAAAGACCAAGGTATTTTCTTTTGCTGCTCACTCATGTTTTTTTTTTATAATCCTATATGGCCAGGTCTAAACCTTGCCAGTATAAATGGTTGTTTTCTTCTCAGATATTTTCATTGTCAATTAACCTGTTTGAATTGATGTCAAGTGGCTACCCCCCCGGACCTGAGACTGGCTGTAGTACGTCCGACAGTACACTAGAGCAAGAGGTGTATGGGCCTGCAGCAAAGGCTTATGGGTTTTGGAGTCTGGAGGGAGGTACATGTGCAATCCACCGCGCTGGTGTCGGGTAGAAACCATGCAAAAAAACAAAAAAAAACAAAAAAAAAACCAAAACACACACACGTACACTACCGTTCAAAAGTTTGGGATCACCCAAACAATTTTGTGTTTTCCATGAAAAGTCACACTTATTCACCACCATATGTTGTGAAATGAATAGAAAATAGAGTCAAGACATTGACAAGGTTAGAAATAATGATTTGTATTTGAAATAAGATTTTTTTTACATCAAACTTTGCTTTCGTCAAAGAATCCTCCATTTGCAGCAATTACAGCATTGCAGACCTTTGGCATTCTAGCTGTTAATTTGTTGAGGTAATCTGGAGAAATTGCACCCCACGCTTCCAGAAGCAGCTCCCACAAGTTGGATTGGTTGGATGGGCACTTCTTTGAGCAGATTGAGTTTCTGGAGCATCACATTTGTGGGGTCAATTAAACGCTCAAAATGGCCAGAAAAAGAGAACTTTCATCTGGAACTCGACAGTCTATTCTTGTTCTTAGAAATGAAGGCTATTCCATGCGAGAAATTGCTAAGAAATTGAAGATTTCCTACACCGGTGTGTACTACTCCCTTCAGAGGACAGCACAAACGGGCTCTAACCAGAGTAGAAAAAGAAGTGGGAGGCCGCGTTGCACAACTGAGCAAGAAGATAAGTACATTAGAGTCTCTAGTTTGAGAAACAGACGCCTCACAGGTCCCCAACTGGCATCTTCATTAAATAGTACCTGTTAGAGCCTGTTTGTGCTGTCCTCTGAAGGGAGTAGTACACACCGGTGTAGGAAATCTTCAATTTCTTAGCAATTTCTCGCATGGAATAGCCTTCATTTCTAAGAACAAGAATAGACTGTCGAGTTTCAGATGAAAGTTCTCTTTTTCTGGCCATTTTGAGCGTTTAATTGACCCCACAAATGTGATGCTCCAGAAACTCAATCTGCTCAAAGAAGTGCCCATCCAACCAATCCAACTTGTGGGAGCTGCTTCTGGAAGCGTGGGGTGCAATTTCTCCAGATTACCTCAACAAATTAACAGCTAGAATGCCAAAGGTCTGCAATGCTGTAATTGCTGCAAATGGAGGATTCTTTGACGAAAGCAAAGTTTGATGTAAAAAAAATCTTATTTCAAATACAAATCATTATTTCTAACCTTGTCAATGTCTTGACTCTATTTTCTATTCATTTCACAACATATGGTGGTGAATAAGTGTGACTTTTCATGGAAAACACGAAATTGTTTGGGTGATCCCAAACTTTTGAACGGTAGTGTAGGTTTTCAGGGAAGGGAAGACATGAAGGCTTGTTTTTTTTGTTTCGTTTTTTTGTGTTTTTTTTTGCACTGCTGCCCAAGTATTTTCTCTGCAATTATACCATTATTGTTTATATAACAAGTGTAATGGGTTTGCAAGCTGAGAAAATCATGCATTGCTGTGTTAACTTTTTTTTTTTAAAAAAGTGAGAAAAATGCCCAATAGAAGTTACACTGTATGATGTAGGTCCCACAATCACTGTCTTTGTGTGTACACAATGCAAACATTGACCTTGAAGGTTATGAGCTTTGCGTGATGCAATAACCATATATACTACAGCACGTAGAGCACTCCTGCAGAGAATTACACACACACACACACACACACATACAAAAGTTGGAGAAAATCTTTACTGTCATTCATATTTCTTCTTTTGAGTGATGAATTCTGACTTGATTCAAGTGCTTTTGTTGTACCTTTGACGCCAGCACGTCAAACTGAACAGAAATCTCTCAAAGCCCCACCTAAAGTTGTGTGCATGACCTCAAGTTGTGTGCATGACAATTTCCTATTTTTCAATATGTAGACCTGTCAGCGAGTAGCACATTGCTTATTTTCATATGCCCAACATAACGTGCACAGTTACCAAAGAAACAGGTGTTTTCGAACAACAGACGATCTCCTGTAAGTGTAATTGTCTGACTTTGGAGGTAATTAGTATAAGTTTGAGTGAGGGCCAATGTGTAGTATACCGCACACTGGCGAAGGATAGAAGACATGCGGCTTTGATGTAACATGGATTGGAGTGGACTGAAGGGTGGCTGTGTTCCCAAAACAGGATCTAGCCTCTATAAAGAGCTGATCCAGGACCTGTCTGCAATCTGCTCTGGGATCATCGCGTGGGTCACAAGACTGCAGCACTATGATTATGACTCCAAAAGCCAAAGAATGATCTTAGATCACATCTCCTGACAGATTTCTCTTTTCTTTTAAGGTTTGAGTGTGGGCCCAGAGCACTGGCAAAGCTTCCCTGGCTTTTTGCTGGCTACAGTCTCTGTTAGACGTACTGTAGTGGAGCGGAGTGAAGTCGGAGGTGGTCTGAATATTGGAGAAGTGAGCTTTGACTGGAACATTGCAGGTTTAAATCCCCAGCCCTGTAAAATCAAGGTGGAGAAAGTGAATAAGTAATTCTCGCCCCTTGCTCACCAACTGCTGTTAAACTGTTGAAACTTTAGCAAGGCACGGAGCCCATAACTTCCCCAGCAGAGCTGCTCAGAGGCCAACAGAAGTGGACCGCAGTTGTACTTAGGAGTCCCCATACTGGAAATGTGCAAACCTTCCCCTCTTCTGCAACTACTCACCTCTAGATTTTACTGTGAGTAAGAATGTATTCTTAATTGATTTGGCTGACCATTCATGTGGGGGCAGCAAGTCACAGCAGTGAGTTGGAAGATGCCCTAGTTGGCCTCATGGCCATACACCAATCACATTTGCCCTTATCTTGCTACCTAAACTATTACAGACCCAACTCCACACTGGAGGTAAGGTGGATTGGGTCATTATTCTGGCAATATCAGTCACTTTTCTGGTGGGCAGGGCTTTAATTGACTGTGCTTCTCCAAAATAGTGTTGAGTGGCAAATTTTTTATGTGGAACCTGAACTCAAAAACATACTGACGTTTGTTGACTTTGTGGTTGTCATTATGAAGACAAAAGGAGCAAGCATAATCTATATAATGGTATAACAGAAATAAGTGGGGGGCGTCCGGGTAGCATAGCGGTCTATTCCATTGCCTACCAACATGGGGATCGCCGGTTCGAATCCCTGCGTTATCTCCGGCTTGGTCGGTCATCCCTACAGACACAATTGGCTGTGTCTGTGGATGGGAAGCTGGATGTGGGTACTTGTCCTGGTCACTCCACTAGCACCACCTCTGGTCAGTCGGGGCGCCTATTTGGGGGGGAATAGCGTGATCCTCCCACGTGCTATGTCCCCCTGACGAAACTCTTCACTGTCAGGTGAAAAGAAGCGGCTGTTGACTCCACATGTATCGGAGGAGGCATGTGGGTAGTCTGCAGCCCTCCCTGGATCGGCAGAGGGGGTGGAGCAGCGACCCAGACAGCTTGGAAGAGTGGGGTAATTGGCCAAGTACAATTGGGAAGTGAAATACAGGAACAAAACAAAAAACAAAACAGAAATAAGCTTTAGATTTGGAAGACTTGACCGGGCCCATTAGAGCTAGCGATGTGCTACGTCTTTGGTAATTCCCCACAGACAAAGGGTCAAAGTTGAAAAACCCAGCATTCACCAACGACATCAGTTCAAAACTTTTAAATTCATATTCTTTGCAAATCTTTATGACATTGCTGATAGAATGGGTCAAACATGCCTTGAAGAGAACACAATCAGCTTCTTCATAATTATTCATGTTGAAATGCAATGATTTCTATTGTAGTGAGGGGGATGTTGAAATCTGTAATGGTCTTGGAGGGGAAGGGCGCGGGATATGTCTGAGTCCAACCAAATATGATTGGCTCCAATCAGAGCACTATATGAATACAGACGTGATCAAACTCGTTGGTACCCCTCCACAAAAAATGAGGAATGCACAATTTTCTCTGAAATAACTTTGAAACTGACAAAAGTAATTGACATCCACAATTGTTTATTCAATATTTCATAGAAATCAAACTTTGCTTTTGATTCTTTATTCAACATAATATTGTAAATAATAAAACAAATGAAAATGGCATGGCCAAAAATGAATGGACATTTAACCTAATATTTTGTTGCATAACCTTTAGAGGTAATCACTGCAATCAAACATTTTCTGTAGTTCTCAGTGAGACTTCTGCACCTGTTAACAGGTATTTTGGCCCAGTCTTCCTGAGCAAACTGCTGCAGCTGTGTCAGGTTTGATGGGTGCCTTCTCCAGACTGCAACTTTCAGCTCTTTCCGTAGATGTTCATAGGATTCAGATCAGGACTCATAGAAGGCCATTTCAGAAAAGTCCGATGTTTTGGTCTTATCCATTCTTGGGTGCTTTTAGCTGTGTGTTTTGGGTCATTATCCTGTTGGAGGACCCATGACCTGTGTCTGAGACAGAGCTTTCTGACCCTGGGCAGTACATTTCGCTCCAGAATGCCTTGATAGTCTTGAGATTTCATTGTGCCTTGCACAGATTCAAGGCACCTTGTGCCAGGTGCAGCAAAGCAGCCCCAAAACATAACCGAGCATCATCCATGTTTCACTGTAGGTATGATGTTCTTTTGTTTGAGAGCTTCATTTTTTCATCTGTGAACATAGAGCTGATGTGACTTGCCAAAAAGCTCCAGTTTTGACTCATCTGTCCAAGGGACATTCTCCCAGAAGGACTATGGCTTGTCAATATGCAATTCATCAAATTCCATGCCGGCTTTTTTATGTTTTTCTTTCAAAAGTGGAGTCCTCCTTGGTCTTTCCCATGAAGCCAGCTCAAAAAGGGACGGATGTTGCAATCAGAAACTGACATGCCTCCACCTTGTAGTTCAGCTTGTATCTCTTTGGCAGTTATCCTTGGTTCTTCTTTTACCATTCGAACTTTCCTTCTGTTCAATCTGGGGTCATTTTTTTCCCTGTTGCAGCCGCATCCAGGGAGGTTGGCTACAGTTTCATGTAACTTAAACGTCTTAATAATATTTCCAACTGTTGTCACAGGAACATCAAGCTGCTGGGAGATGGTCTTGCAGCCTTTACCCTCACCATGCTCATCTGTTATTTTCTTTCTGATCTCCTCAGACAGCTCTCTCCTTTGCTTTCTCTGCTCCATGTTCAGTGTGGTGCCACACAATGATACCAAACAGCACAGTGACGACTTTTCTCCATTTAAATAGGCTGAATGACTGGTTACGAGGTTGGAGACGTGTGATACTAATTAAAGAAAACCAATTAGTTTGAAATATCACTATCATCCAATTATTCAGTATCTTTTCTCAGGGGTACCAACAAATGTGTCCAGGCCATTTTAGAATATCTTTGAGAGTGTCTGGGTAGTGTAGTGGCATATTCCATTGCCTACCAACACGGGAGTTGACATCCCTACAGACACAATTGGCCGTGTCTGTGGGTGGGAAGCCAGATGTGGGTATACGTCCTGGTCGCTGCACTAGCGCCTCCTTTGGTCGGTCGGGGCACCTGTTCGGGGGGGGGGGACTGGGTGGGAATAGCATGATCCTCCCACACACTAAGTCCCCCTGGTAAAACTCCTCACTGTCAGGTGAAAAGAAGCAACTGGCGTCTCCACGAGTATTGGAGGAGGCATGTGGTAGTTTGCAGCCCTCCCCGGATCGGCAGAGGGGGTGGAGCAGCGACCGGGACGGCTCATGGGGTAATTGGCCAGGTACAGTTGGGGATAAAAAAGGGGGGAAATATATATATATATATATATATATATAATTAAAAAAAATCTTAAATATTATCAATATTAAATAAAATAGCTTTTAATTTCACCACTTTTCAGGAGGAATGAAGCATTATTTCAATGAGTTATAGGGGTACCAACAAAATTGAGCACATCTGTATCTCTCATCTCTCTCACCTGTTGGGCTGGACTACATTTGCCCCTAAGGGCAGGCTATTTAACCGGACAAGCTACCTGTTTGCGATGCTCACGTTGTGTCCCTGCCGCTGCTAATATAATGCTTGCGTGACTGCTACTCACCCCCCCTCCCCACCTGCCACCTGTTTGGATCTGCTTCCATGTGCCGAATGGGGAACTGAGCTTCTTTGTTTGATAGATGCAGCACAGTCTCGTAGCAGGCAGGACGCGGTGGGTGGGTCCATTCATCATCAAAGCTAAGAAATCATGCGGCCATTCTAACTCGATTAACTCCACAGTTTTCGCCAATACCTGTGTTATCCTGAATTAATTATTGTTTTTATTATCGATATGAGTCCTCAGTCTGATGATTCTACCTGTCCTCCATTCTGTCTGCAGTCAGACAAACGACAAGCTTTGAAATGTTTGGCTATGACAGGAGAAGGATTCAAACTGAAAATGGATTCCCTCTAAGGTGCACAAACTGTCTCTTTCTCTTTGTCTGTATTCTGTCTCGCTTTCTCTCTCTCTCCGTCTATCACACACACACACACACACACACACACACACACACACACACACACGCTCACTGCCAAAACACTAACACTGCCTCATTGACATTGCATACACATTTGTTAGTCCAAACATTTCTTGATCTATTACACATTAAGTGCTTGATTTGAAAAATTGTTTTAAGGTGACGCAATTGAAAAGTCGGTCATAAATGCCTGGACAAATGCAGGGGAGCGGAAACAATGAAATGAACACACCTAACAGGCTCAAACGAGAAAAGCAGTGCTCTGCGTAAACTTAAAATCAAATCGACTCTGCTGTAAGGCTGATGATGAGGATAACCAAGCTGACGGTGAACATGCCTCCTTTATTCTCTACGGGCACAAAGCCCTGCAGAGGGGCAGTGAGGTGGTGTGTGTGTGTGTGTGTGTGTGTGTGTGAGAATGAGAAAGAGAATTGATTGAGGGTGGCCACCCTCCCCTACGTTTTTCCATCAGAGACAATGTGTGGAATCGGTAGGAAAACCTCCCCATCTTTTATAACTCTTGGAACAGTTGAGGCAAGAAGATTAATTTCGGTGTTATTATTGAATAAAATGTACGCTGGAATGTTCTGAACTCTGGCCTCCTGAACATAGCAGAAGAAAAACAGGACAAACAATGTGCAGTCCCACAAAAGGTTCTATAAGAAAAACTGAAAAACAGGATTTTTTGAGACCGGGTAGGGTAACTTATGGATTTCCCCTCCATTATTCCTATGATGTTAATAACTTTACCATAGGATGTGACGGATGTTACAAATCAGTTTTTGTTTTATGGGGATTCTTTGAACATGAATGACTGCGTTGTCGATGTAAACCCCGCGGTAGGCCACTGCAGGGTAACCCTCAAGGTGAGAACCAAAACTTCCTGTGGATTTAAATAAGCACTTGACCATTGTAGAAATCCCACCTTTTTTTCTTGCTGTGCATTTACTCAACTACTGCTGCATGTTGACTCCACCTGCAAGAGGAGTGGTTTGATGGAACAACTTGTGCTGCTTTCAGGGTCACCTAATGACTTTGCTGAGAGATGCTACACTTAATATGTCGAAGTCCTTATTTATGTCTGTCGTGCATTTAAGTCATTTCAATCAGTCAGTCAATCAAACTTTATTTATATATGCATTAAACTGCAATGCAGTGTGCTTCACATTAAGTGAAGGTGCACAGATAAAAAGGTGATGGCGGGGTGTCTGGGTAGCGTAGCATTCTATTCCGTTGCCTACCAACATGGGGATCGCAGGTTTGAATCCCTGTGTTGCCTCTGGCTTGGTCGGGCGTCCCTACAGACACAATTGGCTGTGTCTGCGGGTGGGAAGCCGGATGTAGGTATGTGTCCTGGTCACTGCGCTAGGGCCTCCTCTGGTCGGTCGGGGCACCTGTTCGGGGTACCCTTGCCTACAAATAATGTCATGAGCTCCATATTTTAGTAAACCCTGAACGTGACCAAGTCTGACATAAAATGACAGAGATCAGGCTATCATAATGTCAAAGCCCTTATTAAAAGACTTCACATGTGTTTAACCGTCACGGTTTTCATGATATAGCATGAATCAAGGTGAAAGGCTGCTCTGTGGATTGACTTTCTTTTTTTTCGCTCTACATACGTACAATGAAATTAATTCTGTGCATTTAAGCGATCCTCTATACACACACACTAGTAGCAAATCCAGTTCTCTGTCATCACCTTGGTCAGGGGCGCAGGCAGCAGTATTAACCTTAACATACTTTCGTTCAGAAAACAACGGGAAGAAAACATAGCTCAGCCATGGGAAATGTTTTATTGCGGCTACTGAGACAAGCGTGTAGATTTGATTTTGACATTGGTGGGGACATACAAGCGGTCTGCAGGGCCCCCCTGGAAGCTGAGGGATTTTGCATTCATGATAGACCTCTGACCGCAATTTCATATTCTAATATCTTATAATCTTTCTTATAATGGCGTTGGTACAAGCCTACGTCTCACAGCATGTGGCTATTCAAAGCTCTAATTTCAAACACACATTGATGAACCATTGTTACACAGTACATTATCAGCCTAACGTTTGTCACAATACTGAATCTCACTACCAACGCATCACCAAGTCATTATTCATCCTCACCTGTGACCCTTCCTCTCCTCCCCTGTCTGAGCTACTATACAGTCGGGTTGTTGACAAAATAACACATTTGATGCATGCCGTATGAACAGTGAGGAAAAGCATTTGTAGGTTAGCTAAGTATTATTATTACCATTATTACTGACTCCACATATTAGCAGTTGAGAAAATATGTTCCTTAAATGGCTTTCACTTTGACTTATTCTGAAGCAGCTCCTTATGTCAAGCTCTCTTTTTTTGGCTGCCATCCTGCTTGAGCTGAGCATATCACCAAATTAGTCTAACTGCCAAACAAACAAACAAACACACACACACATTAACGTTAATGCAAGCTCTAAGTGTAAAGGACAAAGTTAATGTCTGATATTTAAGATTCAAGATTTAGTTTGTCATTTTCATTATGCACCTGCGCACATAAATAAAAATGGAATGCCATTTCTCCCAGCCCACAGCAGTGCAACAGAGAAGATCAAAATACACATCCAAAAATTCCCTAAAAACGATGCCACTAAAAACATAAAAACAGAGAGAAAAAAACAATAAAGCACAACCAATTAACAACACAGTCCATTCAAGTGCCATTTCAGGTTAAATGTTGACAGCCGGTTTCTGTCAACGAGAGACCAGCACTTAACGGGGGGCGGGGGGTAGGTTAGAGGGTAGGTGGATGGGCATGACCATGGGGGGACACAGTTTGTTAATAATCCTGACTGCTTGTGTGTAGAAGCTATTTAGCATTGTGCTGGAATTAGCACAGATGCTCCTTTACCTCTTCCCAGGCTGCAGGAGGGAAAACAGGTTGTGAGAAGGATGGTGGAGATCCTTAATGATGCTGGAGGCTCTGTGAACACAGCGTTGATGGTAAATCTCCAACAGGAAGGGGAGAGGGGCACAAATGATCTTGCTAGGTGCCCTCACTATCCTGTTCAACTGGTGTTGTTCAGTCACTTTGCAGTTACCAAACCAGGAAGTGAGACCATAGGTTAGAATGCTTTCAATGGTGCCCCTGTAGAATGTGGTGAGGGCTGGAATGGAGGGGCTTGCCCTTTTAAGTCTCCGGAGAGGATGGAGCCGCTGTTGGGCCTTTTTAACAATGGCCAAGGTGTTAATGGTTGAGGTCAGGTCGTCCGCCAGGTGCACTCCCAGAAACTTGATGTTACTGACCCTCTCCACAGTGGCGCCATTGATGGTCAGCGGCATATGATTGTGCCTGCCGGCTCTCCTGAAGTCAATCACCATCTCTTTTGTTTTGCTTATATTCAGGGAGAGGTTGTGGGATTTGCACCATGCCATTAGCTGCTCCACCTCCATCCTGTATGCAGATTCATCGTTATTGCTGATGAGACCCACTACTGTTGTATCATCTGCAAACTTGATGATGTGGTTGGTGTCAAATTTGGCAGTACAGTCATGGGTTAGCAGGGTGAACAAGAGGGGGCTCAGGATGCAGCCCTGGGGTGAACCTGTGCTCACTAAGATGGAATTTGATGTGTGGCTGCCCACCCTGACTGTCTGCTGCCTCTGTGTCAGGAAGTCCAAAATATGTCTAGCTACCCTTGCCTACAAATAATGTCATGATCTCCATATTTTAGTAAACCTGGCTCTCTCTCTCTCTCTCTCTCTCTCTCTCTCTCTCTCTCTCTCTCTCTCTCTCTCTCTCTCTCTCTCTCTCTCTCTCTCTCTCTCTCTCTCTCTCTCTCTCTCTCTCTCTCTCTCTCTCTCTCACACACACACACACACGACCAAAGGTGTTGGAGATCATGAATTAGAACAGACAGAACCCATAATTGATCAACAGCAGATTAAGAGTTAATAAATTAAAGTCAGAGGTTACTTCACGATAAAGCAAAATTAAAAAAGGTGCATTTTGAGTAAAGGCTTCAAAGTTGCCATTCAAGTGCATGTTGTCAGTTCAAATGGCATACTATTCCACAGTTTAGGACCATATACACACACAACGCTGCTTCACCATGAGTCTGAATGTGTCTTTTTGGATCAGATCAGTTGGAGGGAACTTCTCCTGGATCACCACCTCGTCGTGGTGGAGAAGCTTGCTAATGATCCCAAGAGCTATGCCGTCCAGAGCTTGGCTCCTCGCAGGGTCACCCAAGGCAGATATGTCTAGGGGGAGGTTCCAGACGAAGCTTGATCCAACAAATACCTCAACAGCGGAACTGGCGGAAGACAATGCCAGTGAAGGTGGATGAAGGCTGCAACAGAGGGTGTTTCCCAATCGTCTTGGTTCTCCTTGCCATTGGACTCTGGCCATCCCCTGCTAAGGACCATTTTGTGGCTGCAGGCACACCAGTCACTCTACGTAAAAAACTGTCACAAGGCCTCGGGGTGGTTTAGCGGTCTTTTCCATTGCCTACCAACATGGGGATTGGCGGTTCGAATCCCCATGTTACCTCCAGCTTGATTGGGCGTCCCTATAGACACAATTGGCTGTGTCTGCGGGTGGGAAGCCGGATGTGGATATGTGTCCTGGTTGCTGCACTAGCACCTCCTGTGGTCTGTCGAGGCACCTGTTCAGGGGGAGGGGAAACGGGGGGGGGGGGAATAGCGTGATCCTCCCACGCGCTACGTCCCCCTGGCAAAACTCCTCACTGTCAGGTGAAAAGAAGCGGCTGCTGCCTCCACATGTATTGGAGGAGACATGTAGTAGTCTGCAGCCCTCCCCGGATCGGCAGAGGGGGTGGAGGAGTGACTGGGATGGCATGGAACAGTGGGGTAATTGGTTGGATACAATTGGGGAGAAAAAGGGGAGGGGGAGCTGTCACACGCAGGCGTCCTCCCACGAGGATACCCACAAAGAGCACAGTCGTACTCGACTCCGAGTGACCACTGATGATGATGATGAGTTGGGGGATGATTGACTGTGGATGTAAGGGCTCTACCAGGAACATATTTATGCAGCATATCATTTATGTAGAAGTCTGTTAATAGAATCTTAGTATTTTTTTTATTACTAATTGACAGCCAGTAAAGAGATTTCAGAACAGGAGTGATGTGATATTTTCATTTGTACTTGTTAGTACTCTAGCCACAGAGATCTGGACCAGTTGTAACTTTCTTATGGTTTTTTTGGGCAATCCTGACAGCACTGCATAGCAACAATCAAGCCTACTAGTAACAGGGAGCTGAGAGTTGAGTTGAATGACATCTGCCCCCAAGCTAACGCTAGCATTGCTGTTGTGAGTTAGCTCATCACATTGCCAATACAGAAAGAAGATATCCAGATTCTTCTATAACAATTCTGGGTGACTCCAGCCACACAAATCTCTCCCATGAACTTCCCAACTTTAAGCAAGTGACATGCCCCACTAAAAGTGCAAATAAAATTGACCATTGCTATAGCCAGTGTTGTAGTACTCGAGTCCAGGACTCGGACTCGAGTCCGACTCGAGTCCTGATTTTCATGACTCGTGACTCGACTTGGACTTGAGCACTGATGACTCGGACTTGGACTCGGACTCGCGAATTTACTGCATTCGGACTCGGAAGTTGGAGACCCGGACTCGTGACTTTTTAATTGATAAAGACTGTTTTTGTTAGATTTTTTTTAAATAATAGGCCCTATTAAAATATATTGATAGCTATATTAATACTGTAACATTATTCAATTTCGTGTAAGGGCAGGCACGTGGCGTGCATACCTACACGTGGATTCACGTGGCGTGCATACCGTCATGTTCAGTAGCGCGAAGATGCCTAAAGAGACGCCCCGAATTGTGCGCTTTGCTTGCACAGATTTTACAACAAATTCCAGCAAGATCACTGCTAGATGTTCGATATGTAAACGAACTATTGAGGAGAAGACCGGGACAACCTCAAACTTCAACAGACATCTGTCAAGGATGCACCCAGAAAAGTAAGTGATATGCAGTCAGCTGATGATATGGTTGGTGATCAGTTAACGTTAGCTAGCTAGCTATCTAGCTACGGTAACAATAGCCTCTGAAGTAACTCAACCACTGGTCCAAGATGTTGGGTCAGGTCGTGTGGCGGGTATATCATGTCACTAGAACCGTTGGGTTAGGTGGTGTGGCGGGTATATCATATCACTAGAACCAAGTGAGATTGTATAGGTAAGTTAAGTAACGTTACTGTGAGAGTGCTAATGCAGCGTTGCACAGAAAAGTCACAGTACGGTTCGCTTTCGGTACGAGCGTGCCATCCATCTCACTAATGATGAGTTGGTAAGTAACACGCAGCGTCTTCGTGTTACAGGGAGATTAAAACTGATTTTTCTTATTTATCATTTAGCTAATTACCAAGTAGCATACACTTAACGGAAAAAACACACCACTCTGAACTACCGTGTTAGCATTAATCTTAACTAGCAATAACAAATCCGCACATTGCAGATCTCCGCCATGAATATTCTCCAAGTGCGGAGAAGGAAGAAGTCTAGCCTATATGCATCCACAAATAATGTTGATAAAATGTGCACAACTTTACAATGCAAATAAAAATAATTGTAGGCTATTACTCGCTAAATGGACTAATTGAAGAAAGCTAATGTGGATGCTGCCACTGGTTTTCTTGAGAGCTGGAGACGGTACGAGATTGACGGATGTGGCATTCCCCCCCCCCCCCCCCCCCCCCGATGTACCGAAAACTACCGAACCGTATGGTGATTGGTGACACCGCATAGGCTACTGTAAATATGGGGATATTTTTCTTTGCATATATGCAGCATTGGGTGTGCCAAATTCTAAAAATAGACACGCGCAACGTAGCTTTTACCAGTACTATGAACTGGCTCTGTCTTCTAACAAAATCACACCCTCCCTGACCCATACAGAATAAACATACAGACTCACGGAGGATAGAGAGTTAAAGCTCAGCTAGGTAGCATGTAACATACTTAAATCAATAATTAAATGACTGGGTTTTGCTAATTAATCCCTGTCCTGTTAGTCTCATAAATTATGTATCTTTTCTCATACTTTTCATTTATCCAGCTAGCTTACATTAGTTAATCTACTAATATGGTAATGTTAGTTATATAGATAACTAAATATGTAACTTAACTGGTTATGGTTCAAACAACTATGTGTATAATGTGTAACATTTGTATTGTTATTGCATATTGTTATAGCTATAACGTTACACATTTTTTGCTGTGAGAAAGATTACTTGAAACAGTTTGGCATCAGCAAGCTAAAGTGTGTATCCTATCTTCCCTAGGTTCCAAGAATACCGTGCCTCCACTGCTTCAGATGTGATGCCAGCTGCTTCAGGTCAGAAGACTATCACATCATTTTTAAATGATGGACAGCAAAGGATGTACGACCTCAAACATCCACGTCAGAAGGCTATAAGTGATGCCCTTGTAAAAGATCTAATCATTAAGTGCTGCTTGCCACTCTCCATCGTTGACAACGAGGACTTCAAGCACTTGCTGCATGTCCTGGACCCTCAGTACCGGCCCATAGCAAGATCCACAATTTCCTCTGTGACCATTCCAGGAATGGTGGAAGTCAAGAAAGAACAGATAAAGAACCAGCTGGCAGAAGCATCGAGTGTTGCTGTTACCACAGACATTTGGAGTGATCGAAAGATGCGGTCATTCCTTGAAGTGACAGCACACACAGTGGCAATGGATAAAAAAAAACAGGAACTCAGCCTTCAGTCATATCTTCTTTCCTGCAAAAGAGTGCATGGGAAACACTCAGGAGAGAAGATTGCAATGATGTTTGAATGCTGTGCTGAAGAATACCTGATTAAGGACAAGATCAACTTTGTCATAACTGACAATGCATCCAACATGAGAAAAGCTTTCCAGGCCAGCTTTCCCCTAGAGGATCCTTGTGATGCTGAAGCTCATGATCCCAGCTCATTTGAGGAGGATGATGAAATATGGCAAGACCTGATGCCAGAAGATCAACAGACAGTCAATGACACTTTGGCTGAGAACTGTAAGATGCAGAGACTATCATGCTTCACACATTCACTGCAGTTGGTCATAAAAGATGGTCTGAAAGACAACAGTGGGCTGTCAAGCACCCTAGCAAAGCTATCCCATGCAGCCAACCTCCTCCACAGTGGCACCTCGTTTAAAGACTGCTTTGAAGCGTGTTTTGGTGATGCAACAATTCCAACAGCGAATGCCACACGATGGAATTCCACTCTGAAGAAGGTGAAGGCTTATGTGCATTTAGACATGCAAAAGCTGTCCAGTGTGCTGGAATCAGAGGGGCACAAAAGCCTTATCTTATCCCCGCGAGAGTATGCTCAGCTTAAAGAACTGATCGAAGTTCTTGATCCGTTCTTAGAGGCAACCAACCTAACTCAGGGTGAGACCACTGTCACCGTCGGTGTGATTGTGCCCTGTGTCCTCACTGCGCTGTCACCTGCAGGAAATAAGAGGAAAAGCCAGATACTGTGGGCCTCTGGTGAGAGCTCTGGAGAGCTCCTTGAAAACAAGGTTTGCAGAGGTTTTCAGTGCAGTCAAGATACCAGGATGTGAGCCGGCTGAAGGAAGAGGCCCCACCAAATTTCCTTTCACCAATGCCTACTTCATAGCATCTGTGTTGGACCCAGCATTTGGCTTCCAGTGGCTAGAACATGATGTGCAGCTGGACAGTGACATCAAAGATGTGCTGAAGACTGAGATCAAAGGTGAGAAATGTTTTGATTAACGTGAGTTAAGTGATTAACTATTTGATTGTTGTGATGTTTATATCATTGAAGGTGTTACAATAAAGCACATAGGCGTGTCATTTGTCATGTAGGCCTAGTCAATAACATATTTGTAATGAGTCCCCCATGCCCCCTCTCATTTCAGAGAATATAAAGGCAGAGGGTGACAAGCAAGCGGTATCAACAGCAGATGCAGCGGAAGCAACAGGACCAGGGGAAGGTGAACTTTCAGAGTCTCCTCCTGAGAAGCAGTTGAGAATGTTCTCCCACTATAGGAGGACTCCCTCCTCCACCGAGAAGAAGCCGTCTGGCCAGGCTCAGTTGACTGCATACCTCAACTTGATCGCTGAGCAGGACTCTGACTCAGTCCCATGCCTCAGGTTTTGGCAGCAAAACAAATCCAAATTCCCTACCCTCTCTATCAGATTGCCACACAGGTATTCTCTATCCCTACCTCCAGTGCGCCCATTGAAAGGGTATTTAGTCATGGAGGCATTTTGATGAGGCCTCACCGTGCAAGGTTGAGTAGTTCCATGCTGTCAGATCTCATGTTTTTGAGATGCAACGTGTATGCTTAAAACTAGTGCCACCAGCCTTTTGTTCCTAACTATTCCTGAGAGACAATGTCTTTTGACTAGTTTTTATGAATGTATTGTATGCTGTGGAACTTACTTCTGTATACTGTTTCCACCATTTGCTAACATCATGCTATTCAAAGCTATCAATGTGTTTTGAAGCACATCCAGTGTTCAGAATGTCAAAGAAATTCAGACTGTTCTAAAAATGTGTGTGTGCGCGCATGCTTCCGCGTGCATGCGTGCGAGTGTGTGGGTGTGCATTTGTTTGGCTATCGTGTTACAAAGTAAATAAACTCCCTTTGAAATGGTGACAGCTGTGTCATTTTTGTTTAATGTAGACCTTTTTTATTTGTATGTCAGATCTTTGTGCCCGAGTGGATCACTGGAGCCATCTTGGAACTCGACTCAGACTCAACCTTGATGACTCGGACTCTGACTAGGGTAACAGGGACTCAACTCGGACTCAGGTAATGGGGACTCGACTCGGACTCGACTCGACTTTTCTTTGGTGACTCGGACTCGGACTTGGACTCGAACACTGGGGACTCGAGACTCGACTCGGACTCGAGGTTTAGTGACTCGACTACAACACTGGCTATAGCACAACCAAGTCGGCTTATTGTGCTTTCCTGAAAGCTCCACTGGGACAGACTGACCATGCGATACTACTCCTCATTCCAAAGTTAAGGCAAAAGCTTAAAATGGTTAAATCCAAACCCCAAAACTGTTGAAAGCTGGACTGAAGATGCAGTTGACACTTTGAGAGGTTGGTTTGAATGCACTCTCTTGGATGCTTTCAAATCCAGAGATGCATCCCCACTAAAACCATAAGGTCATTTGGCAACAACCAGCCCTGGTTCAACACAGAACTCAGCTCGCCGCAAAAAGAAGAACTGTCTCAGCAGAGACAAGGAGGCATACAAAACCGTGAAATACAAACTGTGATCTGTAATCATTTAGGCCAAATCATCTCACACTGAAAAACTGGAAGACCAATTTTGTACAAATAACCCCAGAGCAGTCTAGAAAAATCTGCAAGAGATGACCAACTTAAAAAAAAAAACGTCCCCCACTAGCAATGGATGAGGACCCTGACCAGGGGTGTTTGGAGGACTTGTAACAGTGAAGGGCTGAGCCCAGATTCTCATAGGGGGGTCTGGGGGCATCCTCCCCGGGGAGAAAAATCGGAAAACTTAAACCTCTAAATGGACCATTTTCACTTATTCTTTTCTTAAATGTGAAGATCTACACACCAACAAAACTTGTATAAATTCTACATACTTTACTGACAATCTAATTGTTGATTGAGAAGTATTACTTGTAAATGAACCAAAGTGAGAAAAAACTGTTAGCCACATTGAACGAAAATACGAGATGTCAAATAATGAAAAACATTTAATCATGCTGTGACCACATCACAAAGACTTTTGAGCCATTTCAAAGGAAGGGACACACAGGTTGTCTCTCCTTAATGATTCAACCCCAATATGAATTTGACAAATTAGTAGTCTTCATTCTGTCTGTTAACTGATCACAAAATGCCAGTCACATGTTGCTCACTTAAGCTAAATTTAGAAAAGAACAAAAAATACCATTAATCCTGCGGGGTCAAAACATCAGGACTAAATTAATCTTGCAAAAGAATCCATTGTCATACAGTGTGTCAGTACATTGCTTGTCCATCACTCCTCTTATCACTGATTGACTGTTAATCTCTTTTCTCTGGCTACACCCCACCTCTTCTCTTTCTCTGCACTCCTCTCCTCATCTCGTCTTCTCTTCTCTCTCGTCTCGTCTTCTCTTCTCTTCTCTCTCACTGAGTTTAGAAAAGAGCAGAAAATACCATTAATTCTGCAGGGTCACAGCATGAGGACTAAGTTACTCTTGTAACATATTCTCGTCATACAGTGTGTCAGTACATTGTCTGTGTCATTGCTTCTCTCCTCACCTCCTCTCCTCTCTGTCTGATGGGTGACTGGTCTCAAAGCTTGTGTGTGTTGTCAGTATTTCTCATTCTGTCTCCTTTTCTCATCAGGTTTTTCTCCAAGTAGATATGTTATCCTTCCTTGTCAGTCACTTCTCTCCTCTTTCTGTTCAACTTGTCTGTGTCAGTGCCTTGAAGGGGGAAGCACAATTAATAATGACCTCAAATGCCCAGTTAGGATAACCACACTTAACCAGGGCCTGTTTAATGTGGGATTTCTCTCCTTCCCTGCAGCGCAGGCCCTGGTTAAGTGTGGTTAAGTGTGGTTATCCTAACTGGGCATTTGTTAAAGCCAGGAAGACGCCCAAACAGTGCACCAGCCGACCGAAGAGAGGAGAAGGACAACAGCTGCCTAAGCGTAAACCAGTGGTAATTCCGTATGTGGCGGGAGTTGCGGAACAGTTGAGACATATTTTCCAAACACTGCATCTCAGTTACTTTCAAACCCCAAACACCCTGTGCCAAAAATTGATCCACCCCAAGGATCTGGTCCCCTGGCATAAACAGAGCAATATAGTATATACTGTTAAGTGCCAAGAGGATTGCCGTGACTTGTATATTGGGGAAACCAAAGAGACTCTGGCGGAGAGGACGGCACAACACAGAAGACCTAACATGTCAGGCCAGGACTCCGCAGTCTATACCCATCTACAGGCCAGTGGCCACTCTTTCAAGGATGAGGATGTGCACATACATCCTTGATAGGGAGGAACGCTGGTTTGAATGGGGAGTCAGAGGCCATCTATGTGAAGAGGGAATGACCATCCCTGAACCGGGGTGGGGGGGTGCTAAGAGAACATCTGTCGCCATTTTACAATGCTGTGATTGCAACTATTCCCAAATCCTCTGTGAATAGTATACATGGCCATTGTAACTCTAGTTAATGGTCACAGCAATTTGCATATGAAACTGATCGTTGGTTTCGGTCATTATGCCACTGTATTGTTTATAAGGGTGGGGGAATACCTGCAGTCAGTTGAGACTGGCGAAGTCACTTAGAAGAGTGATGAAATGTTTTTCCCAATAAACCTTGTGTCCAGATGAACTGATCCACCTCTTTAGGATTTCCTTACCTGGGTTATTGAGCATGCATCAAGACAGCCAGAATAAATGATGAAAACTCCCATGGTGAATAAAATGGTTTGCAGTCAATGAAAATGGTCTCTAAGTGAGAGCTGCATGATTTCTTCAACACTGGGACATCTGTATACCAACCTTTGTTTATATAGAAACAGATTCTGTCCCCCTGTTTTTTCCTCGTTAGCTTTGTTTCACGGTCCGCTCAGAGGGGTTGGAAGTGCGGCAGATGGAGTGAGCTGTCCGGTATATGCTCGCCAAGCCTGGTTTCAATGAGGCAACGGACAGCAGATCTGGGAAAAGTCCATGTTCTTTTGAGGAGCAGCAACTCATTCATCTTGTTGGCCAGAGAGTGGACATTCACCAGGTGGATTGACAAGAGTACAGTTCAAAATCCCTTCTGTTTTAGTGTTCCGGCTTGCTTCCCTCATCGTTGGCTGCGGCAAAGCTCAAACAGAGCTGCTGCTATTCCAACTAAGTACTCAGTAAATCTTTCCGGTTCATTGAAAAATGGTAAAAAAAAGTTTGACCAGTGGATAGTCGAAGGTTTAAAAGTTCTTCCCTGCTGAATGTGATCAGAGCGTGAGAGCTGGAAACCAAGCAAATAAACAAAAACAGAAAAAGTACTGGAGAGGGCAGAACCGAGGCTACCATCTGCGGCACCATCTTGGTGGACTATATGGGCTATATTCATAGGATGTGACCCCCCCCCCTCTCATGGACTCCCTTTTCACCACCCATACAGCCAACTGCAATGGCTGGCGAAATTATTGGCGACCCCTCCCACCCAGCCAACTACCTCTTTAAACTCATGCTATTAGGAAGATGCTACAGGTCAATCGGTGCAAAAAACCATCTGTTTCAGAGACAGTTTCCCCCCACTGCAATAGGAACTCTCAGCTCCATCCCCTCCTGTGTATCCTAAGTATTTATTTATTGAATGTATTTATGTTGGGGAGCTGGGTATGTTAACACAACGCTATGCTGTCCCATAAACAAATACTACCAACCTGGTTGTGTGGCAGTAAAGTTTCTTAAATCTTTAATCTTGAATCTTGACATCTTCATACACCAATTTCTCATTATCCAGTGAAGAGAGAAAAAGAAGAAACTTTTTAGAATTTGTTTTAGTTGATAAAATACTGTTTTAGTTACATTCTTTACATGGGGTTGGAAAGTCTATATCTGAATTGATGATAAACATATTTTTGGCTTGGTATGTAACATGTTGTGATAATGAAGTTTATTGCAAGACCAGTCTCTCTCTTTTCTTTTTATCACTGATGACTAAAACTGAAATTTTCCCCTGGTTGAGTTGGAAACTAGCAGGCTGAGATTCTTCTGCGTTTCAGCTAATCCCCATAACAATGAAAATATATCTATATTTGCAGATAATGGAACCTAGTGGTAACACATAATGATATGTCTATATAGATATATCTACATGCGGATGATGGACCCTAGTGGTAACATGGAAAGACTAAGTTGAAGTGAACCCAAAACCAGTGTTTTGTTTTTTTGTCTTTTTTCTCCCAGAGGCAAAGGGAAGCCAGGTTTCCCCTGTTTTTTTCAGTCTAGTTGTCATTTTAATAAAAACACTTGGTTTAACAGTTTTTCGGTAATTCTTCTGTGCTGTTGCTGCCATCTCTTCGCCATTTTTCATTGTGGTTTACAAATATTGAAACAGTGCTCCTCTAAATGTTAGCATGTGTTGAATGGTTGGTCAATGTATGTGGTGAAACACTGTACTGCACTCCAGTCATGCCACTGCCAAACTGCGATTACCCAGGATGAATTGGACCCATGCAAGGGAAGCCAGCTGCCCTTCTGGCCTCGCACCAATCAAAATCATAGCATGTTATCAACGTCATTGAAATGATAAAAAGAAGGGAGATTTAACTATTAGATATATTTTGTATTGATATCACTGTTAGCGAGTAGTGAGTTGCACTTATGGAGGGCAGAGATTTGGATTTTTTTTTAATAAAAAAACAACGGTGGATTAGAAAGGAGGAAGTGAGGGCAGCTATGAAGAGGACGAAGAGTAGAAAGGCGGTTGGTCTAGATGACATACCTATGGGCAGTGCAGTTTTTAACTAGATTGTTTAACACAATCTTGGAAAGTAAAAGGATGCCTGAGGAGTGGAGAGGAAGTATACTGGTACCAGTTTTCAAGAACAAGGGCGATGTGCAGAACTGTAGCAACTACAGAGGTATAATGTTGACCAGCCACAGCATGAAGATATGGGAAAGAGTAGCAAAAGCTAGGTTAAGAGGAGAGGTGATAATTAGCGAGCAGCAGTATGGTTTCATGCCAAGAGAGCACTACAGATACAATGGTTGCTTTGAGAATGTTGATGGATTAATATAGAGAAGGTCAGAAGGACTTACGTACATTGTGTCTTTGTGGATTTAGAGAAAGCATATGACAGGGTGCCGAAAGAGGAGGTGTGGTATTGTATGAGGAAGTCAGGAGTGCCAGAGAAGTATGTAGGAGTGGTGCAGCGTATGTATAAGGACAGTGTGACAATGGTGAGGTGTGCGGTTGGAATGACAGATGGGTTCAAGGTCGAGGTGGGATTACATCAAGGATTGGCTCTGAGCCCTTTCTTGTTTGCAACGGTGATGGACAGGTTGATGGACGAGACCGGGCAGGAGTCTCCGTGGGCTATGATGTTCGCGGATGACATTGTGATAGGTAGCGAGAGTAGGGAGCAGGTTGAGGAGAGCCTGGAGAGGTGGAGGTATGCACTGCAGAGAAGAGGAGTAAAAGTCAGTTGGAGCAAGACAGAATACATATGCATGAACAAGACGGAGGACAGCAGAATTGTGAAGATGCAAGGAGTACAGGTGACGAAGGCATATGAGTTTAAATACTTGGGGTCAACTGTTTAAAGTAATGGGGAGTGCGGAAGAGAGGTGAAGAAGAGAGTGCAGGCAGGGTGGGGTGGATGAAGAAGAGTGTCAGGAGTGATTTGCAACAGAAGGGTACCAGCAAGAGTTAAAGGAAAGGTTTACAAGATGGTAGTGAGACTAGCTATGGTGTATGGTTTGGAGACGGTGACACTGACAAAAAGACAGGAGGTGGCAGAGTCGAAGATGCTAAGATTTTCGTTGGGAGTGATGAAGAAGGGCAGGATTAGGAATGAGTATATTAGAGGGACAGCTCAGGTTGGATGGTTTGGAGACAAGGTGAAAGAGGGAAGATTTAGATGGTTTGGACATGTGCGGAGGAGAGATGCTGGGTATATTGGGGGAAGGATGCTGAATATGGAGCTGCCAAGGAAGAGGAAAAGAGGAAGGCCAAAGAGTTTGTTTAAGGATGTCGTGAGAGAAGTGGAATTTACTATGTGTCTAGAGACCATAGATTTACACGAATGTATAGCCAAAGTACAGGCTCAACACACATACTACAGAAGAGTGTAAGACCCAACCAAAACAACCTTACACCGTAGAAATGCCATACTAGCCCTTACACTGATGCTGAAATCTGAATGCAGCTCACATCCCAATGCAACATGTCATGCTTAATATCATCATTTCTATCGTAAAGGCCCTGTATGAGGCCTAAATGCAAAACCATTACAGAGTATGTCTGAAAAAATTATCACACCCATATACCAAAGAAGGCAAGCCCAATTACAACTGTCGCAAGCAACCATTTCAATAGCAATCTCAGAACCCAGAGGCCTAGGGACAATGGCCAATATTTTGGAGCTTCCAGTGTAGCTGCTGACTGCTCGCTTCCGTTTCCTATGAAGACTTCCTTTTCCGTGTGCCCGTCATTGTTTACAGTCGGATAGGCAACTTGAGACGTTAGAATGGAGTTGGAGTTGAAACACAACATCTACAACTGGATTGTTTCACAAGTAGTCAACACGAGTCAAACGCCTCTCCACAGAGTACACAAATACTGATACTTTTTATGGGCATTTTAGGTTCAGAGGACATTTCAGCCAATGCGTTGTGCCCCTTTCGCTCCCCACACAGACCGTTACCAGCATGCAGCCAAAGCATGTTCCTGTACAAATCGCCGCCTACTCAAACAGGAGTGGTCAATACTACACGGTAACCCGAACACTTCCGAGACCAAAATCTTTTCCCACGCCTACAGACCCCCCCCCCCCCCGATAGAGAGAATCTGTTAATAGAGATTATTTCAACAGCTGAAAGGTCATAGAGCACCAGGTGAGGTGGTGTGAAGGTATAGAGAATAGTAAATTGAGACAATGTATTGGAATGTGTTGGCTATGAGAAATTATGGTTGTTTTGTTGTTCTGATTTTGTTCAGAAACAGACATTAAAGATATGAAAACAGAATAGTGACTTGATTTTCATTTCAAAATCCACAAACGAAAAGGCATTTTTCGTTTTCCTGGTAGGAAACGGCAGTTACAACATTTATAAAGGACTTGATTTTCCTTCTTGCCTTTGTAAAAGAGAAAAGTATTTATGGTACCTATTCCACACAGGAGGGTGGAATAGTAAAATGGCCTTTGAACATATTTTCTATCAGCAATAAAGTGTACTACTATACTGGCTAAAATGGAAAGACTGTATGCCCCGTGGTGACCAGACAAACAGCGCCACTTTGCCATTGCAACTCACGTTGTGGTCAGAGGGGGGATTACACCCAAACGGACACTGCACTATCCATCCATCCGTCCATTAGCCAAACCGCGTATCCTGCTCTCAGGGTCGCAGAGATGCTGGAGCCTATCCCAGCAGTCATTGGGTGGCAGGCGGGTAGACATCCTGGACAGGCCGCCAGGCCATCACAGGCCCAACACACACACACACACACACACACACACGCACACACACACCGAGGTACAATTTAGTATGGCCAATTCACCTGACCTGCACTAGTTACTGAAATAAACAGCCTTGCTGCCCTCCACGCCCCCATGGTGCTGAAAGAAGCACGGGGGGAGTTGTAGAAAATATGACAAATACGTATTTTAAAATATATTTTAAAAGTCTAGGTGTTGTCTTAATTCTTTGGTACCTGCCCAGTATGGCAAATTGGCTGGTGCCCCCGGGCACTCGCCTAATGTCATATATGGATAATCTGGCTCAGTCTATAAGAGTGATGGGACTTACTGTGTCAAAGACCCAAGTCAAATCCAAAAGCACAAACAGAGTTTGTTTGTTTCTTTTCTCATCAGTTCATTCTTATTTAGGAAGGCTGCAGAAATAATACAGGGTTGATGCAGGATGAAATCTACAATGGCTACCACAGTATGGAAGATTCATTCTCGCTCATGATCTCGGGCACTTTTACATAGGCTACGCATTATAGTAGCCGTAATGTGAAAGCAACTATGATTGGTTGGGGTTAATGCAGCACTAATGAGATTAGTAATATTGGTTGGGGTTAATGCGGCACTAATGTGAGGGCAGATATGATTGGCGGGGGTCAACTTGACCTCAGTGTGAGAGCACATATCATTGGCTCCACTTCTAGTCTGGACGTCTGGCTTTATGGCAGTAATGAGGGAAAAAAAACAACATTGCAGTTGTAAAAGTGAGCACACACTGTCCCCACACAACCTGTGTTTCCCTGACCAAAAAAAAAAAAAACTACAGCCAGTCTATTCGTCTCAAACTACTTATGGCAGCAGTCTGAATGCAGACCAACAGCTGCTGTTTTTCTTACTAGGAAATAATATTATATTATTCTCTGTTGTCTCTAAAGCAATAAACAGTGCAGGTCAATATTAAGTCGGAGAGCCAAGAGTATGGAAACAATCAGTGCTAGAAAAGAGTGAAACATAGGCCTCTAATGCATGTAAAACATGTTTTAACCTCTGAATAGATTTGACCTCATAAGATGGTGCTAAATTCCAGAGTCTACACTGGTCAGTGTTCTTTCAGTAAGGCATTCTTATTTTAGTTATATGGAAAACGATAGGGAAATGGTTTGGACATACTCTACTCTTGGGTGCAGAGGCAGTCCCAAATTCTCTCCTAAATAGCAATTTACTCCTGATGAAAATTGTTTTTGAGATAACTATCAGTTTAGACAAATCGGCATCAAACTCGAGCCTTCTCTTTCAACATCTGATATTCATTCGTTATAAAAGCATGTTGGGGTGAAAGGCGGCTCCCTCGGGTCAACACTTCAAAATAAGAGACACTGAAGGAAATGGAGGAAAAAGGCCTTAATGAAGGAAAATGTGAGCAGCTATTCTCCTTTGATACATAGAGGCTTTGGACTACAAAACATCAACTCCAGTGTCCAAAAAGTCACTTTAAATGAGGCAGAACATTCATAAAAAATGGTAATACTGCCTAATAGTTGAAAAAAGGTACAATTCTTGTGTTCTGAGGTTTTATTAATGAGAGCCAGTATATACAGATTTATCGTGAAATGCTCTAAACTTACTATTTTTACTCGTTCTCTCTCCCTCTGGGAGTGAAGACCTCCAGACTGACATAATTGGGCTTTTTTTTTTTTGATCAGACGATTATTTGCAAGCTATCGTTTTTTCTCCCCTCAGAATTGCTCCCTTTTTGCATTTATTTGGTTAGACTGGCCCCTGTGGCTGTGAATCAAGGTTCTGTGATCCCTCCGTTTCTATCTGAGCTTCCTCTGAAAATACACAGCACGGAGGGTCTTCCTGTGGTTTTCCGCCCCTTCACTTTGCTGATGATAACTTAAACAGAGAGGAGCCAGAGTCACCTCACCGCTGACCTGAATGCACACGCTGAAGTCTCCCCGAACTGAACGCACAATGAGATGGAGCTCAGATGGCTGTGTGGTCTGGTCAGGCATTGCCTCATGTGTCTTGCTGGCCCGACTGACCAAGTGACGTTTGTATATTCTGGGCCGCTGTAGAGTTGCGAGCCTGACCGGTGTCGAGGCCCGGCCAGACAAAGCACACAAAACCAGCTCAGCCTCCAAAGGAGAAGTAAGACCAAGATCAACAAATAGAGCTAAATACGAGAGAGGAAGGCAAAATAAGCAAGACACGTCCGACACTTGAGGCTTGTCGTGGGGCAGGACTGGATCAGTCTTAGAGGTAATCCCGGCCAGCCGCCTAGGAAATTGATTGGCTAAGAAAAATAGGTCCGTAGTTGGTAAAGTATTTTGCCATCAGTTTATGTAAGAACTGGTTAACTCAAAGTTATAATAATTAGATCAACGTGTTTTCCATTATTGCTGTGAAACGTGACACGTCGTAGGCTGGCGTTTGCCCTGGAGGTGTATGACAACAAAGCCAGATCCTTGTCTTCTCCAAACAGGGGAGGTACGAAGGGGCCAATCCTCTGAGCTGTCGTCAAATCCTATTTAAGGGTACTTATCAGTTCTTTGGAACAGTAAAAATATTACCTGTTTTAAGCCTCTCATTTTAAATGGCGCGTGCGAGTCAGTGGTAAGAATAGCGGCACACACATCCTTCGCTAATGGGTAATTTTGAAGGTCTATATCATTCAGGAGAGCAAAAAGTTGCTAGGGGATTTAGATTCGGAAACCCTTTTCGGATATGCCTCCCATTTCTGTAAATAGTTTATGGTGTATGTGGTTTTAGGATCTTTATGGTGGAGGGAAGGCCACCTAGAATAACTTATACATTAAAGGGCAAATGTGAGCCGGGATAGGCCTTCTCTGTGTTGTAGGGAAATCATACTCGCTGTGGTTTTGTGAAGACATACAGTGAAGCAGCAGATCATTGTTTCAAATGCTACCGGGACATCAGAACCAGCCAAAAAATGAGGTCACGATGTGATTAAATTTGTGGCATTTTGTACCACAGGCTATTCATCTCTCTTTTTTTCCTTCCTTTTCTCTCCTTTAGCTTATTTGTACCTCTTTCTCTTTCTTTCCTGGTACAGCCTACTGAAAGAAATTTTGCACACCGATTTCTGCATCTTTCCAACCAACTCTCTTCCCGTGTCCGTTGTGCTTTCTGTATGGCAACGGTGACCTTTGTGCTCTGCAGGAAGAGGCTGTGGCTGAGCTATGGCTGCAGTAACTTAGCAGGCCCATTTGAGCGCAGTTCGACCCTAAACAAATAACTCAACTCCCATATTCTTTTGAACCTTCCTGCTCCTCAGATTTACAAGGTTAACACCACTCCTGCCTTCGTGAGTGATCTATAGTTTCATGTTTTGTCGTTTTTATCGAGCCCTCTGCCCCTGCGGTCACAGTGGGTCATTTCAGTCCACCACAAGAAGCCTTCAGTGGTAACAATAAAATGTGATGTCACCACTGAAAACCCTGTGATTGCACACACTGAAAACATTTTTTTTTTGTAGGCCTAGTGAATCACAGAATTTTAAAATGCACATTTTAGTTTATGGTACTCAGAACGCAGCGAAAATTCACCCATGACTAACCTTAAATAGATTGGAGGGGGTGGGGGTGGGGGGTCACAGGGCAACTGCAAAATGTTTCATGCTTCAGGGACATGTCACATTCAACCTACTTAAATCAGCAACACTTTGTTTTATCGTAAACAAGTGATTTCGCATGCATGTTCCGCTTGCCAATCCGAACAGATGTCCATATCCATCCTGAGATATGATCTGGAATCTCTGACGCGGAAGCAGGGAACGTTCTCACAGAAGTCATGTAGTAGATGAGTTGTGAAGCCAGTCTACCTATAGTGTTTGCTTGATGGCTTTCCTAAAACGCAAAACAAAAGTTTTACTCAGGTTACATTTTTTCATTATACATGTATTTCATTACATACTTTCATTCTAAAACTTTGTGTATCGGTATGGAAACGTAACCTCAAAGAACCAAAACATTATGACCACTCACAGGCGAACTGAATAATGTTGGTCATCTCCAAACAAGGGCACATATCAAGGTCTTGGTAGATTAGATGGTAAGCGAACAAATCAGTTCTCGTAGTCAGCGCATTGGATGCAGGAGAAATGGGCAGGAGCAGTTTTGAGAAGGACCAAATTGTTGTGGCCAGACGACTGCCTTGTGGGGTGCTCCCGGTCAGCAGTCGTGAGTACCTACCAACAGTGGTCTGAGGAGGGAGAAACCACAAACCAGCAACAGGGTGTTGGGTGCCCAAGGCTCATCAATGCGCGAGGACAACGGAGGCTATCCTTTCTGGTCTAAACCAGCAGAAGGTCTACTGTGGCACAAGTCACAAAAAATGTTAATGATGGTTGTGGGAGGAATGTGTCCCAACACACAATGCACCACACCCTGCTGCATAGCTCCGTAACCACAGACTGGTCAGAGTGCTCATGATGATCCCTGTCCACTGTTGAAAGTGCCTACAATGGGCATGCGAGCATCAGAACTAGACCTTGGAGCAGTGGAAGAAGGTCACTAGGTCCAGTGAGTTCCATTTTCTTTTAGATCAAGTGGATGGCCATTTACGTGTGTGCCGTTTACCTGGGGAAGTGATGGCTCCAGGATGTACTGTGGGAACATAACAAGTCAGTGGAGGGAGTGTGATGCTCTGGGCAATGTTCTGCTGGGAAATCCTGGGTTCAGTTATTCATGTGGATGTCAATTTGACATGTGCCACCTACCTAAACATCGTTGCAGATCAGGTACACCCCTTCATGGCAATGGTATTCCTTGATGGCAGTGGCCTCTTTCAGCAAGACAACGTGTCCTGCCACACTGCACACATTGTTCGGGAATGGTTTGAGGAACTTGATGAAGTGTTCAAGGTGTTGCCCTGGCCTCCAAATTCTCCAGATCTCAATTCGATTGAACATATGTGGGATGTGCTGGACGGACAAGTCCGATCAACGATGGCTCCACCTCGCGTCTTACAGGACTTGAAGGATCTGCTGCTAATGATTTGGTGCCAGATACCATAGGACACCCTCAGGGGTCTGGTAGAGTCCATGCCTCAGTGGGTTGGCACTATTTTGGCAGCACAAGGAGGATCAACAGCATATTAAGCAGGTGGTCATTATGTTTTGGCTCATCAGTGTAATTTAATATCTAACAAACATAGATGCTCCAGCTTGTACATAAAATCGTTCATTTGCGAACCAATTCAGGAACCAAATTACAGACTTTTTTTTTTAAATGCAGAGTTTTTAGAAAATAGTTGATATTAATGCTGCTTTTGCTGAAATAGATGTTATCGGTTTTCAATAATGAATATTTCATTTTTGAGAACCATTCCATGAAGGCTTCAATAAATGCCCAATTTGACTGTGTTTAAGCTCAGTGAGAAGATTCAGTGAAGTGTTATGATTCTCAATACCATCAGTGATTGAAAAAAAAAAATTTTTTGGTCTGTATGTTTCTAAATTATGCCCAACATGTCTTTATGCATGCTCTTATGCATGCCTTTAGGCACACTCTACTCCAGGTAAGGAAATCACAGAGAGTTGAATCAGTTCATCTGGACACAAAACGTTGTGTGTCCAGATGAACTGATTCAACTTTCTGTGATGCTCAACAATACGTTTATAAAGTCCTGGACTCAACAAATGGGTAACTGTCCTTTAAGCAGTGTTTTCCAACCCAGTCCTCAAGGACCCCTATCCTGCAGATTTTCTTTGCAACCCTGAATAGGTACCTGTTTGTAGTTATCCAACCAATCAGCAATGATTATGTCAGCGTTTGTACACCTTGCATAATTGAGTGCTATGAGATGATTGGTTGAGTAAGTACAAGGAGGGC
Organism: Lampris incognitus; assembly: GCF_029633865.1. Lineage (NCBI taxonomy): Eukaryota > Metazoa > Chordata > Actinopteri > Lampriformes > Lampridae > Lampris > Lampris incognitus. The sequence continues at coordinate 40,862,143 of NC_079211.1, forward strand.
TATCTATGCAGGGTTACAATGAAAATCTGCAGGATAGGGGGTGGTCCTTGAGGACTGGGTTGGGAAACAACTGCTTTAAAGCATTTCTTTTCATTGTTGTCTCACTAAAAGCTTCATCCTCGGTGCATGTCGGCTAGCGATGGATTCATGGTAAAGAAAGGGTCATGGCTTGAGAATGAATATTGCTGGATCATGGCTGCTTTAGTATTGGCTAATAAACATGGAGTCTGTGGAGACTCATATTGGTGATTGTAGGAGCCATTACTTTGCTCTTCACTATCAGCACTAAAGTCCAAAACTTGGATCAAGTTTCCACCTGGGAGATGTCTTTTGGCTTACAGAGATACATGATGGGGAGAAATTTCAATGAGAAGCTCAGTCTTAGACATTACACGACTGGCTCCAAAACCTCTGAGCTTATCAAAAACCAGAGACGCAGCTGTCAGACGGACAAGGATGTAACATTTTAGGGGCCTCGGTTGATTGTTGCTCAGTCTTCGCCAGGGTTAGTTACCAAGGATGGGAGGCAGCTGCTGCTCTTTACAATACGCGAAGACTCACGGGGTGGACGTGAACCGGCTCATGTGAGGTCCTGCGGGGGTGGGACCCCATTTCCAATCTGCAGCTGCAGGGCTACAAGCCATAGAAGATCTACATCTCCGACTTCTTCGCAGGCATCCACACCCGTTTCCTGTCTGAGCAGGGATGTTATGCAGCTGATAATGATACATAAAAATAATAGCCGGCCAGATGATGAAAACACTTAACCTCTGACCCACGGAAGATTCGCATCTGACTTCGGTAGTGCAGAGGAGGGTTTAGCTGCCGAGTGGGTGCCTCTGTCTTGTTGTGTGGCCTCCATGAAAAAAGTGGATGTGGAGGCTGATTCATTAAGGTTTGATTCGGGATAAGAGAGCGGAGCTGTGGTCACAGCTCAATCTATCCCATATGTTGAAGATGTGAGGTTCGGGAGATGAGCTGAATGAAGGTGTGTGTGAATGTCTGTGTGTGCCTATCTGTGGTCAGAGAAAGAGGATTGTGGCGACCCTTGTGAAAAGGCCAAACTCACACTACATTATGATAAGACCAAGCCCAGCGGAGCTAAACTGGTTTCTGGTCCAAGTGATTTTTTTTTTTAGTCACATCGTTGATGTGTTTTTTCTACTATTAACTGTATTATTTGGCGTCAAGCTGACTGAGTGGTGTATTGTGGCTAAAGCATCACAGGTTTAATATCCATGACAGCCAATCCTTCCATCAAAACCACAATCTGCTGAACACAACATGCTCTCTCCTTGTCAATTGCTTCTTGATAAGAGCGCCAGCCAAAACGTCTGGAATGTAAATAGATTGTGGAAATGAAGAGGGATGAAAACTATGTGCTTGTGGGAAATATGCTTCCCTTTCAGAGATGCATATGAGAGCCCTCTCCTGCCACTCAGCATCTCGCTGCCTGTGAATGGACCTCTGTGACAAAACCCAGCCTACGCTGGTATAATCTGATCCCTGAGACGATAAAAAAATGAGGAAGAAGAGTGGTTAAAGACGCCTGGCTCTGGCTGTGAGAGAGAGAGAGAGAGAGAGAGAGAGAGAGGAGAGAGAGAGAGAGAGAGAGAGAGAGAGAGAGAGAGGAGAGGAGAGAGAGAGAGAGAGAGAGAGAGAGAGAGAGAGAGAGAGAGAGAGAGAGAGAGAGAGAGAGAGAGAGAGAGAGAGAGAGAGAGAGAGAGAGAGAGAGAGAGAGAGAGAGAGAGAGAGAGAGAGAGAGAGAGAGAGAGAGAGAGAGAGGAGAGAGAGAGAGAGAGAGAGAGAGAGAGAGAGAGAGATGAGAGAGGAGAGAGAGAGAGAGAGAGAGAGAGAGAGAGAGAGAGAGAGAGACGGGGCGGGGGACCTCTGATGTTTTGCAGCTGGGGTATCATCTGTCTTTTTCACCTGTCTTTTTCACCCGTCTCAATACGCTCCCTGCACTGTATTGAAAACCAACGTCCATCTTTCCCTGCTCTTTAGTGTGTGTGTTTAGTATGTGCGCATGTATGAGTCTGTTGTGTGTTTGGTTGGGTGGTTTGATTTTTGTATATGAATTTTTGAATATGTGTAGATTTTTTTTTGTGTGTGAGGATTAGTGGGTGAGTGTAGTTGTGTTTTGTGTGCGTGTGTGTGTGTGTGTGTTCTCATAATTATATAGCTGTGTGTATGTTTCTAATCCACTTGTGTGTGTTTGTGTCAGAACTTTTTTTTGTTTTTTGCATTAGTGTTGTAAGTGCATGTTTGTCTACAGTTATGTTGGTGTGTCTGTGCGCGTCTGCTTGTCTGTGCGTGTCTGCATGAGTGACACCGGAATAGAGTTTGTCATGAGAATTGATAGACGGCGTTTTCATGGGGAAAAATACTGGGTATTTACATCATTCACACATGGTCACCATAACTTCTGAAATAAACCAGTCTCCATGTAGATGTGTGTGTGTGTGTGAGTGTGTGTGTGTATATATATACACATGTGTGAGACGTGCAAAATTGTCCCACTGTCTTTGAACCCAGACACCCCACTAATGAATGCTCAGTGATGCATTCTGTGTGCATGTGTGCTTACACACGTTTGTCCCTGTGTGTGTGTGTGTGTGTGTGTGTGTGTGTGTGTGTGTGTGTGTGTGTGTGTGTGTGTGTGTGTCAGTATCACAGCCTGTGTTTGCAGCTGCTTTTAAGGTCTCTCCACAAGCTGAGAGAGAGTGAATTCTGGCACTCTGTCAAGTCGAGTTGGTCTGGGACAGAGCCAAAGGATGGGGGGGGGATCAATGTACCCGTGCGATCGTCCACCAGGTCAAAGTTCGCTTCACAGTGGGGGAACGCTGTTCATCAGACCGCTGACCCTTAGAAGACGATTTATATGCCGAGGCATAAGGGGACAGTCCAGCGAGGGGAGAGCTGGAAAGTAGCAAACGGAAAATATCGCTGTAGGTGATGTGTGGCGTAACGCAGCTATTATGAGTCATTTAAAACGTTTTACTTCTACTTGAAGATTGTTTTTGAAAGGATTTGAATAGGTTTTCCTTGCAGACCAACGCTTGCATCAAAGCAAAATCAGATCAGATCCCTTCCATGCTACCTGTGTCTCCTGGACAAAAATGGGAGTTCGGCACCACAAAATAAGGTTTGCAGTGTTCTCTCGCTCGTCTGGAAACTAACTGATGGGGTTGATCATTATGAAACCGGTGATCATTATGATTAAGAAATGAGGAGCCAGAGCTTATCTGAGATCATTCCGGGGGGGGGGATCCCCGTGAGCAAAACAGTGTTCCTATGAAGGTGAGGAAGCAGCACAGCAGAGAACAGGAACCTTTTGACACCGAGGCCCGGTGCACGCCACCGACCTCCACCTGTGCATGACGGCTACCTTGCTGAACTGCTGCAGCTCGCATGCATGTGGTGTCCACACAGACAGCACTGCTGCTACAGCGCTGCTATTGCCAGCCCCGTCTCTCCACACAGTCTGCCTTCGATAATGGCCATCGATAATCAAAACGTCTCATTTCATTTATATCTAGTTAAGATGGAAAAGGGTTAAAGCATGTGCTTAAAAATGCATAAAATATGCAGCAATCCCTCTTCACTCAGCCTGACTCAGTTTAAAAACCATTTCCAATGGGGGGGGTATTCTGTTCTACAGGTTACCAGGGGTGGGCTTATTGAGAACTAACGACTAACTAACTAATTTGAGCTATAACGTACGAGCTCCAGATCGTTGTCTATTTCTGCTGAACTGCACGCCTCACGCAGGCAAAATGAGGCGTCGTGTCTAGTCTCTGGAGTTGCGTTGCTGCAGCGTGGCCTGAGCCGCGCCTCGTGGGCGGTGCGGCTGCTCCAACCTGTCAACATGGAAATGAAAAGCAAGCGGGGTGCGGGTAGGCTGCGTGGCCCGGCTGAACCGGCCGTTCACACCAGAAGCACGGTTTTCCATGCCGGTCACCATGCAGATCTGCTCCTCCGCGCTTTTGTAATCACAAGCAGAGCTGATCTTTTCCGTGGGTTGCTAAATAACCTCATCAATTTATAACCTAATGTGTTCCTGAGAACTGTACACGTATATGTCCCCTTCTTGGGTGGCTGTAGTAATGAGTTTTTACTGGGATAAACGCTGAATGAATGAAACAAAGTTTCTCACTGAGTAAATAAAGACAACAAAAGGATTTATTGACATAGGCTTGTGATTGGGTGATTTCTTCTATTTTTTCTACTACATTGTTCTTGTGTCTGACTTCCTGCCCGGCTTGACACGTTCACTCGGGGAATAAATAGACTTGATGCTGAAATTATTGCTTCAGAACGGGAGTTGGCCGCGGCGCTCCCCGGCACGCTGCGGTCAGTGTGATTGGTCAAACCGGTTAACATGGGTGTCGAAAGGAATCTGGCTGCAGTGTGAACCTGGCTCCAGACATTTTGAAATGTTGTCACGGGGCCTCATTCGTCAATCGTTTGTACGTACAAATTTTGTTCTTACACACCCATGGAATGTTTTAGCTCTCAAGAGTGTCTGACAGTCACAACAGAGCCTGATGGTTATTTGTGATTCCTCCCCCTAACAGCTATTGTCTACTTCTTGCAATGAGCAGTCACCCAGGCTTGCAAAGACATATCAGTGTTAGCCGGCTGGTGTCTAAATTCAGGGGTTACCCAGGTTTGAAACTGGC